>NC_052504.1:72605016-72905016 GCF_014356525.2 Nilaparvata lugens | reverse complement strand
GCTATACCACACCAAGTAATAGTCTTCCTGATTGTTACTAATTCGACAGGTTTCCATTATGATTGATTCATCTTTTTTGCAATTGCATCAATATTGATCCCAAGAAAAAAAAATCAAAATAATTTTTCTTCAAACAGAACATTATTCATCCAGTATTTAATTAATCATTTTTTCGATGTGCAGCAATTCGTCATACTCTGCATTTTTGATACACAATGGAGGCAGAATACAACAGCCACACATGAATCCTTATATTTTGATAATATTGTCGATTTATCATAACTTTCAATTGCCAATTATCCACTAGGTAAATTTACCAGTTTTATTGAAATTGTTTCATTTCTAATCGAATCTGAAGAAGACATCTTTCTTCGTTATCAATTTCTTCGATTCCTTCGTTTTACTATTCTCTGTTCCAATCTGTTTCTCTGCTCTCTGTTCCAATCTGCTTAATGAGGGTTATCAAGGCTTCTAGTTGGCTTGGCTATGACCGGGTCAACGGAGGCATTTGCTGCTGCGGCGTTCCTTGTCGCAATGCTTAGGCAACCAGTACTGCAGTGCAATATCTCATGATTGATTATTACGGAGATTAGTGCTAAGACTGCGTGACGATGATAATATTAATTGTTACACATAGTTGATGCGTAATCGCCACAGAACGATAAGGTGGAAAATCCTGCATGATGCAATCCTCCGTCTACATCCCTTCATACTATCAACTCAGCTATTCAATAATAGATGTGAGCTGCCTGATATCGTGGAGACGGTTCCCCCTATTGTCATCATATTATCACACTACAGTATCTTGTTCTCTGTCTAGGCATAGTAGTCGTTTTTGTTATTTCATGCTATATTATTAACTACTGATGAATGATGAACTCGTATTTCGCTCTTCAAATTCTGTTGAATAAATGAAAATATGGAGACTAATCATGAAATATTTTACCAGTTTTAATCAGATTAGTACAAAAAATATAATTTTTCGTTTTGAAATAGTTATTATGATAGAACTATCTCCTCACAAACCTATTAGAAAAATATACCTATGTATATTGAAAAATGTATTTTTGATGTATCATCTTTTTTGATTCGTATATTGATTTTACTTAACTGCGTAGCACCCATTACAATATAGTGTTCGTTCAGATGGTGAATGAAATGTTTCACTTCGGATAGTTGTAATTGAATAAATACTTCGGATGATGGTGTGATTGAATTTACAACTACAATCTCAATCAGAGTCCCTTCTAATTTCATGCTGTTTCATATTTTTTAATTCTCTATGGAATCCAAAATAACACTACTCATTGCACTGTCTTCACTAAGTCTTATTTATTGAAAAATAATCATAGTATCCCAATATTTTGAAAGGAAATTTTAATATCAACTAGTTATTGCACACATAAACCTGCAAATTAAAAAAAATATATAATTTCGGAATTAGAAAATGAGAAATAATACCCAGGACACAACTTGAACACCGCAATTATTTATTGTCTGTAATTCATGGATTAGACGCTTATCTCATTGAAGATTGATCTTAATAGAATTATCTTCTTGTGTCCAAGTTACACAGAGAATCTGATCGTATTAATAGAATTGACTTTACATAGCTAACATTAAGTTAAAAACATTAAAAAAGTTCCTCTGTACTTCACTTTTTTATCTTATTCTAGGATTACACAACCTTGATTACATTAGCAGAAGGTTAACCCTCATTGTCTTATCACATGTGGGACATTGATATAACTGAGTAGGAGAGACTGACCTGAACCCAGTTCTGTAGCCTGTCTATATTAGAGGCCTGTCGTCACTAGCCTCCTGGCAGTGACGTCACAGGTGTCAACGCACCGCGTCATGCTGAAGACAGAGAGGCAACCTCAACACAGAGTGAAGACAGAGAGGCAGTGATAGCAGTTAATCCCATCATGCGTCGTCGTTCTCTGTCTCGGGGGACCACGGACTCCACTCCTCCTCTTCCTTAACATCCTACCCCTCATCAACCTCATCGAATTACATACTTAATCACAACACTCCGAAACCATTACATTGCATTACATTAACTACCAGCTTATAGTGGGGACAGGACTTCCTCCCCACTCCTCCTGGACAACCTCTCTCACACACATTACCCCTCTCCAGCACCCCCTTTCCAGCATTTCTCTTTGTCGTTATTCAATTACTCTTTCACTGCATATATACATCTTTCAATCTCTCACTTTTGACACCTCTATTTTTTCTCTTATGCCACGGAAGTAGAAACAGTTGATCTATGTTCCCTCTCTTTGCCCTGATTTAATAAATACTTCTGGATAGGCTGTACAACTTTGGCTGTACTTTTCTCTCTCTTTGCCCTTATTTGATAAATACTTCTTGAGAGGCTGTACAGCTTTGCACAACCTACAATACTTGTTAAATAATACATTTTTACTCTCACTCATATAAGTCATATTCTGTCACTCATATATTTTTCTTACTCAAGTACGAGAATAGCTTGTGCCAATAGGTTGAGTCGAGTTCTACACTCTATACAATATTATATGTGTAAAGGGGAAGGAGTTTTTTCTCACGTGGTATCTATCGATGAACTTTCCTACATTGGAGAATCATAATGTGGTTAAATAGCATATTCAGCGCGTGGGAGATATGTGGCCAACAACGGCCAGGGATCGGAGAAGGTGGCAAAGAATCATGGATATTGTAAATTTTGTTATTTCAAAGATGTTTTCTTGGTTACTGTCAACCACATACTACCTCAATAATTGAGAGGCTTATTCCAATTATTGAATGTCAATAAAGCTACTTTTATTATGAAATAGCTTATTTACTCAATAATAAGTATTAAACGTTTCCGATACAATATACAGTACCATTATAGGATTGTATCTTTCATTGTATATTGTTGGGGTTCTATATTTAGGATTTTCATTCAATTTTTTGGAAAGTCTTACAAAATTCATGTAATTTTGAGCAGCTCGATCACAATCACTACTAGATGATCATCAAGTAGATGATGAAATGGTTTGTTAGTGTTTGTAATCCGATGATTCTGCAGGGAAATGAAAGTAATGAGATAAAGTGAACAAATGGATCTTTATTGTTTTTCTCCCGCTCACATCAATGTTATGTTATATCCCCCAACTTAATTTTGAGTAAAAAAAAACGCCCATCTGAGTTGCTTTATGAAATCAGCAGCAGCGTATATCGTAATGACAATAAGCTATTGATCGTACTCAAACAAGTTTACTCGTTCGGCATGGCCACGATGAATGAATAATTCACGCTCGAATACCGACGAAATAAATAATTCACGCTGTGAATTATCGAGCAATTAGCTGAACGTAATTGGAAATTTACAGCCAATAAACAAATTGCGCGTTTTTTCCAATCTATTGTCAGAAATTCTTTTATGGAGGGAAGAGCATTTTTTGAAGGGTGACAGTTTTTTCAACAATTGAAAAATTCTCTTTCATCTCCTCCTGAATTATCCAGTCTCTTTCACGAAATAAACTGTTAAAAATATGATGTACCACAAAAAACCGGGCATTTTTCAATATTACATGGTTCAAAATAACGGTACCAAAGTTTGGTCGTTTCACGATTAATGAAGAAAGCTACTTATTGTTCTGGAATCCATTGAATTCTTCATGAAATCAACAGCCGCCAACCCTCATCCTGTTGATTGGTTAATGTATTGAATTATTCGTCGACAGTCATGGAAAACAAAAATTCATCCAGTGTTTTTTCCTACTAATCACACTATGTGTGGACTTGCAAGTGATGAGGAAATGAAAAGTGTATGAAACCTAAAAAGGCGATTTATCAATATAGTTGAATAATTATTATTTAACGAAAATCTAAATTGAATAATGTAAATACAAGTTAAATGTTTCCCATCTGTAACATAGTTGAACATGGAATGTAAATTCAAAATCAGTTTTGAAATGATTCATTGTTAGCCATGAACATGTTACGCCATAGTGGTGTAGGTTTCCACACAGAAAACACCAAACATGTAGAAGATACATTATAAGAAATTTATGAAACTAACTATTAATTGTAAACTATCTAATATTTTCTGTAATCGATGTAGTAGCTTTCGTTTTTTGTGAGGGGGGAATAAACATTAATTTCTTTATTTGTTGTTATCATTTCAAATGACACTGGAAATATGAAATGTCAAGTTAGAAAGGTACCTAATACTGAACTCAAGAGAGAAAATTTTGTACTATATTATAATTTTCAGTTTAGTTTCTTCATCTATTATTTCACTTATGAAAAAATATTTTTAGCTTCATATGCTGGCTTATTCAATACATCAATTCCATTTTCGAAATTTGCGGAGAATAAAATTCACTGTTTCACTACCAACTGATATCTCTTGACGGATCACTAATACAGAATAAGTCTATTAGATTCACAAATCACATTTCAACAGACAGTATCTGGTATTTGTAAAGATGAACCTCCAAGTTCTTGGCTCTTCATTTTACAGAACATTACTTTAATAGAATGAAGTGATAACCTAGATTGAAGTGAATTAATTTGTCAATTGGCATTGGCACTCGACGTTGAATGGACGAGTATTAAATTGTTGAGGAGGACAACGAGATGTCTCGAAGTGTACCATTATATCACCATTAGTGGCAACATGAGACTAGTCTCCAGTAGTATTATTATTGTTATGACTTGAAATGAAGATAGTCGTCTGCTAGCAATCCAGCAAACAATGCTAATCTCTTGCAATAAAATTGGAAATTATTCTATTGAGCTCTGAACAAAACGAGGTCTTTTCATTTACATTTCCTGTTATTTGTCTTGAAAATCAGTATATAAACGTATCTGTAAGGAAGAAATTGTTATTAATGTCTGCTGATTGTTCATTGCATTCTACTGAATAATGGTAGAGTGTAGCTACGTATACACTTCTTAATACTGGATTTCAAAGTTCACTACTCTTCTATACAGTACAGTACTGTATAAATAGTTGAACAAGGAATTATTGAGACTTGCTGTCAAGCGAAATTTCATTGCTCAATGGAATCCATCATTTTTTGATGATATTCAAACTGGAGAGTCTTCTTTAGGACAAGAGCAGAGAAAAGCTTATTTTTATTATGATAAGAAAAGAAGATTATGAAGTCGATCCCATGGAAATTCGAAAAATAAAAATTAATTTTGACATTGTTCACTTGTCATCCAAAATGGGGTGACAAATTTCAATATGAGTAATTTTTATACTGTGTATTAAATTATGAGTCATTTTCAAGAGTGATTGTATTACTATAATGAGATAATTTATATTTTTCTCATGACAGTCTAAAATCAATGTCAACATCTGGATTGTTGTAGAGGAATTGTTACAGCCAGTCTTGTTGTTGCGATTTTAGGTTGGCGATACACGGCAATACAGGCTCGCAATGTGAATTACTTTCACAAATAGACTCCGAAGTCTTGAAGCTGCTGCACAAATGATCAATTTTCCGATCAAACGGTTGATTTGATCAGCACGCTGAGTTGTGGAAGATGGTGCAGTGGTTTTTGACGTATTCCACGCGGAGAGGGGTAGTAAAGGACAGCGAGCAGGTCAATCATGGCACATGTGGAGTGATGGGGTGAGCATGAGGAGAGGAGGGGAAGAGGAAGAGGATGAGAAGGAGAAGAAGATAAGGAGGTGGAGGAGAAAGAGGATTGAACGGACATGAGGAGAGAAGGATTTGCGCTAAGGGGTGCGGACAGCGGCAACACGACATCCCCGGGGATGTCTCTCACTTTCCTCTCACTCCCTCTCTTCTTGGAGAGGAGTAGGTGGGAGAGGAGAGGTTGATTGAGAAGCAAACGGGTCGTAATAGAATCCTAATTTTCGCTAGTCCCATTAGCATCATCAGGAGATGCGAATTAGAAGGATCAAAACTCGCTTGTAGAGGAGGTTTGCTACTGTTAGAGAGGGGGGAGGGTGATTAACGTGGGTTACACAGGCGGAATCCTGAGGGACTGCGAAGGGTGCAGAATCACCCCTCTCCCCCTCACACACTACCCTCAACCCTCTACTATTACTGTACACGTACACACACACATCAACAGACAGAACCTCCACTGCAGTATTGTTGTATTGGAGCCAGCCTATGAAATAGTTATTATTATTATGTGGATCATTGTTATTACTATTAACAGGTCTGTTATTATGAGGTCTAGTATCCCTTCACCCTATTGAAGTACTTGCAGTTACCCCACACCCTATTGAGCTGTTCGCTGTTCAGATTAGTAATATTATGTTAGTTGATCCTGCTATTCATAATTCATTTTGTCATTTGTGATTAGTGTTATATTGAATTGGATTCAGATTTCTCTTCATGTTTCTCACTGTTTAGGAGTCTTTTCCACTTGGGAACGTCCTGGTGGCTATGAGGTCTTACATATTCAACTCCCCCCATCGTATTTGATGAATGATCAATATTGTCCTTTTATTATTATAATTCTCCGAATATCGGGAAGGGAATTCACTACAGTATTTTTCAAGCTTATTCCGTGTTAATAGGTAATTACGGTATTACTATCCATTACCAATAACTGATTTTGCTGTATTGATTCCTTTGAGTGTTCTCATTCCTTTTTTTTATTCTCACGTTTGTTACAACACTTTGTATTTTATTGGAATAACGGATTAGGCCTATTGATTAATTAATGAAGATTAATTCTCTATTCTATCAATAATCTATGAATACTCTATTAATACTTATACTGCAACCAATATTGGCTGTTCCTAGCCCACACCTTTCACTGTATAGGAACTCGCATCCAGTCACATATGAATTATTGCAATAAAAATTGATTTATGAAAGTTAACGAAGGAATACTAGAACTTTTTTACTCCATAAATTTCTCCATAATCAAGGGGAAATAAAAACGATATTGTCAGTCACACATAATTTATTCGAGCCAAACTTAAGTTTGAATGCACCAAGGCATCATCATCAGTGATCGTTTTTGGTTAGACAGTCTAGCTAATTCTGGAACTAGATTACTAGAGTTAGCTCCTTTTCTATGTTCAACTCAGGTTCAATATGTTCATCTATTCTTTTCTTTGTTCATCTAATCACCAATAGTACGGTATTCAGTGCATAATAATTGAATATCTCATTTGATCATAAACCTGTGAGAAAGGCATGATTACGAGCATTGTGAAATTTTACAGTACATTAGCTTGCTGTATCAATTTCTACATTAGTAGCCTAATCACTAATCATTATTATTAGAACATTTTTACCAAGTAGATTGCTTGAAAATTTAACATTTTCTAAACACATTTATGCTTAACACCAGCCAAACATAGTGGGCAGATGGTGGCATAGCATTCACTTACAAGGATGAGAAGAAGTGAAGGGGTAGTCGAGCGAGGGCAGCCTGGGGGCGGTGGTGGGGTGGAGCGAGGGGGGGCAGTGGTAGCAGAACATTCCGTGGTGGTGCCCTGCAATCTGAAACACAATAAATATTTTAAATTTCATTTTTTATTTTTCAAAATATATTAATAAATATATATTAATGAGTGACAAGAAAATAGTAATGCAATGCACATTAAATTTTAAGAAAAAGATTGATTGTTGATGAGATAAAAATTCATAGTGAATGACATGTAGTATAGAATAGAATGACTACTTGTAGTAGACATTACATTTTTTTAAGTATGTAGTAGACTAGCTTCCAACCATGTGATATTTTGTTATCACGTTTCTTACACTATGCTAGTCAAGTCAAGATAAGGATTAACGTGTATAATTTCGACATTTGCAAACTCTTCCCAGGTAATAAAATTAACCAATAGTAATTTGACATTTGGACAACCTCATTCTAGTAGGAATTACTTGAAGCTCTCCTATTATACTTTAAAAACTATTATTGATCACTATTCATCATTTGTATTTCTATCTTGATTGCATTGTGCGTATTTTGGTTGTAATATTAAGACTAAGGAATTTGAATTTGAGTATATTTTTCGATGATGGAAATCCCAATAATGTGATCTAATTCAAATTTATGAAAATGTGTACGAGATAATATGCCATTTCAATAAACGTAGATGTGACATTTCAATAAAAAAGAACGGAGAAACATAGGAATACATCTATTGAGTGTATCATAATGAAATTGAAAGTGAGATGTATACAGGGCAATAGCAATCTATAAACCAGCTTAGCTCCAGTGAATTGCACTCAGTTGTATGAGCCCCGAGCAGAGCAGAGCAGAGCAGAGCAGAGATTGTTGAGTGCCAAACACGGGGCAACTGATCTAGATTTACCGCAATTGAAACGGATGCCCTGCTGAAAGCAACGTACAGATCACAGTGATGTAGGCAGGGTGACTAGGGGGCGCAAATTCACGAATGAACGAATAAATTAGGCGGATGAATTGGATGAACGAATGTACGCGTCATAAAGTAATTCAATTAGCTTATCATCACTTGAAAACAATGACAGGAGAACGACACCGGACGACTGTAGAGACCATAAAGAGAGCAGCGATCATTCTTGTTTGTGCACTCTACTCTATCACACTCCTTATACTCACTACATCAGGATCTGTGTCATGTACATCACTACATCAATGCATCACTGCTTCCGACATGATGCACTGTATTGATTGTGCAGTGTTTCCGTTCATTTCCAGTGACATTTCTAATGTTGAGCTATTGATTAGAATGAGCTCTTGCATTCAACATCACTGAAGAGTGAATAATATTGTATTGGCCATACTTATGTATGGTAGTTGAACTACAATTATAAAATTTTTATATGACTTCTTAATAGACATCATTTTTGTTGAACATGAACCATGTCAAAGTAGCTGACGAATTGCCTTCAAGTGATAAATGAGTAATATAAATTAATTTTGATTACTCTAGACATAACCAAAGTCAAGTAATTCGTCACTTGTAACTTGTAAAAACTTCTGCTCTTATCATGCACGTTATGATGTGAGATTCCACCCATTTCTTATTGATTCATAGTATTTCGGGTTGCAAATATCAATGTTTCATTTTAGATAGAGATCATCTACTCAAAACCAATAAATTTCTACGATCTTATTATTGAACTTGACTTGGTTTTGGAATTGACGAATGCAATCATGAAGATCTTTCTATTGTATTTGTAATTCAGACCTACCCAAATCTGTAGGTCCAATATATTAAACAAACCAATTGGAGAAAAAATCCTAACAGTAAGAGAAGTGTAATCAGTCCGGATGGTATGGTTGCATCCATCATTTTTTTTTTTGTATTTTTCATCATCCACCCATTGAAGCTGCACAGGAAAGGTTTAGTAATTCGTAAATTGTTTATAAATCCATTAGAGTTAATTACTTTTTCTGGCATCCCTTCTGTCTGTGATTGCATTCGCCAGTAACAATTTTTGCCGGCTGATATCTCAATTTCACTGCTGCAGTACAGCAATGCGATTAACGCTAAAAATTTAATAAACATTCAGATCGGAGCTGGTCGAATTTTTGCGCTTGTTCGTTTCGAATTTTTCCGGCGAATCAGTGACTGAAATAAAATGTCAGGAAGTAGAAATAATAAATGAATTTTCCGTTTATTTTGCCATCAGTGTGCGACATTTTTAAAATAAATTTAAAATGCGGACAAAATCTGTGTGCTCGTTATTTCAATAATTCATCACTGAGCGATTGGGTTGCATTGCCAATGATAATTTTTCCGTTAGCATGAGATTAAAAAGTTGGGATTGTGTTTAAAGTAGAGATCACCATTGAGCTCATGTATTTGTTTGATATCATTGCTTTCAATTCTGAAACCGAATTCATATAATTCATTAATTTCTGATCTTCATTTTTTTAATTTACCAAGGAATCATGACATATCATAGGAGTGAGTGAAAGGGGAGAAACTCAGTTTTGTAATTAATTTTTATTTATTGTATGTTAATAATAAATCTACCCAGCTGAAATTCTATTCAGTTTTTGCAAGAAAGTGAATTTCAAAAAATCGATATAAATAATTTAGTCGAGGTGACTCGAAATAGAACTCAAGATTAAGGCCGAGAAACATGAACTAGAGCTTGTTTTCACCTCGGAATTTTCATAGAACAATAAACCTAGATTTTGAGTGATACATTGAGAGAAATTGGTATTGGCAGTGATCTCGCCGACATTAATTAATTTAGGCACCCGATTGAAACTCGAAACGCGCGGCGCAGATTGTACACTTGTGCTCAAGTTGCAGAGTTGCTGATATTCGATTTGCTGACTAATCGGATCGGCATCTGTCGGATTTATTGACAGACGCCGAAGGCACATCACCACTACGATTGCCAAACTTTGTTTCACTTTATACCTGGCTGTTGCTAACCTGGCCAATATTCAATATTGCCAGATATAAAGCGATTAAAACTGAGCTCCATCCTGTTTTTATTGGTCAAATAGATGACCAATTTATAAGATAAATCTTTCAGATGGCATTTAATCGAATGATTACTATTGACTCTAATTATTCCTCCTTTTCTGCCCTCTTTACTTATTTATTTTTGCTGGCTGATGCCCTCAAAATAGATGAGATGTTGACATACATGATTTACAATCTATGCGCTTCGTTTTCATATAAGTATTTTATTTTGATTCATACCTCCTTAGTTGTATTCACTATGAGAACACTTACGAGTATTCCATCTGATAATACGCTCATGTAATTGAAAAACCAAGGCTATGATTGTTTGCTTCTCATATATTGGGATTAACATTGTAAAAGGTTTGATAATCAAGCTGCCTTGAAAACTGTCCAACGATTTAAGAGAGATTTGTACGTATTTCTATTTAATGAGGCTTATTATAGTGTTAAAGAGTTTCTGAATAATGGCGCAATATAATTTATTCAACTGCAAAATCACAGAAAAGTATTATAATTGATGTGACTTGTGCTATATGTTGTAGGCTTCTGATATTTTCAGTATTTTTCAATACTTGTTGACATGACTAAATGAAAAGTGTTTTGGCTCAATAAATTTGAATTTTAATTTGAATTTGAATCATTAATTTATCTCAGATAGCCTAAACCTCAAAAGCCTCTCTTATTCCCAGTGATAGTCTACCAGGTGACCTGTACCTGAACTTCTTACTAGAAGAATTCTTAGTACAAAAATAAATCCTATTCTGTTGATACTAAATAGTTGACAAATTAATTTAAAAAGTAGCCCATGTGAATGAAGTGTTTTTATAAATAGTTGACTTAATTTTCAGTTTTCATGTATTGGATAACGCAACTTATGCAAGATATTTCTGTATTGTTCCATAGACAAATACATAGACTGGTGTGAATATTGATTGGAGATTGGAGATTGAAATAAATTCTTTTAATCACAAGAAAACCATAACAGTGTAGTTATACAGATTAATAGATATTCATTTTTTCACAACGATAATTTAACTAGCCTCCCCTTCATTTGAAAAGGGCTTTGTATGCAGGAAGCTCAATCAATCCGCAAATTGCACAAATATGAATGTGATGTGCTATAGATGCCACTTGCAAAGGCATTTAAGCAAATACAATCCGAGTAGCCAAACACACATATATAATATAAATGCAATTGCTTTGAGCGCAGTCACATCCACAAACAAAATGGTCGGCAAATATAAATTGAATCCTCCTTATTTGCGCCAGTAAAGTACACAATTTTCGAATTGGACTAACTGTTCATCAATTGCCAATATTTACAAGTGCACGTGAAAGTAATTTATCATCTCTTAATTTACTCTGTATAGGTCTATTACGTTGTATGCAACATGCTCTCTCATTGGCCCATCTGTTTGACCAATACCCCACCCCGTCCAAACAAACCTACCGGCCTCTTCATTCAATAACTGTTTGTTGTTATTCAATTCCAATCGCAGAGAATTCATTCGCACAAAACGTATGTCCGGCTCTAATTAAATAACACATTTATAAATCTCAATTACTGGACGACCGTTTCAATTAAATCTTGTTTTCAACTCTTGATTATTTAGAGAGCTCTACAAAACTCTAATAATGTAATATGAAGCTTATGCTGAACGAGTAATTTACATCGCAAAGTTCATCACAAATTGAAATTGCTTTAAACTTTGAATCAGCGAGATCCAATTTGGGTGTCGGATTTGGAAAGTTTCAATCACATTTGAAATTTGTAATTTTAGCTTTAGAGTATTTATGCTACTTGATTACTATATTCTAATTGAATATTGAATGATTGATATACTTTTATCCCAAGCTAATTGATTTGATATGGTTGAAATTTGAATCATGATTTCGTATTTCATATTAGGAAATTTAAGCAGAGTGATTTCGGTGACTGATTCATCAATCCAAGGGAGTTTTGTTGAATGGTTCTAGTTACATTATACTGTAATTGGGCTCCACTTAGAATGCACAGAGTAATAATGTTGAATGTATGCCTATTAAAATATTGAATTCCTTTCCATATAATCTTCCATATACTACATTAGTTTTTAAAGAAAGATTTTTCTATTACTGTCTTCAACGCTATCGATTTGTAACAATGTTGGTGACCTAAATTCTAAATATATGAATAGGCAATCCCTCAGAAATGCTGAATTTATTCATATTGCAAAATAAATAAATTATCAATTCAAACCCCTTAGGAAGAAAAATTGAATTTGTTGAATTTATTCATTTTCCTGAATGAATAAATATTATCAATTCATTTCTCTTCAATTTATTACATTTATTGCTTTATAGAATTGTATCGACTATGTTAGTTTTCAATGAGAGAGTGTATTTGATTCGTCAAAGCTATCGCTTTGTAAAATCGTTGATGATTATATTCTTCTTGGTGGGAACTCATACATTCATCCATTTTCCCCAATTAATATGAGGTTTGGAAATGCCATTCACATTGGAAACGAATTTGCACATGAAATCAACCACATTGTTATAGTAACACGCAATATCGTAGAACTCTTGTTCTGAGCGAATCTAGTTTAAAATTTGTTTGTGAAGAGGAAGCTGCCTGTGTACTATGGGTATGGATGGCTACGGATCCCCTTGTATTAGCTAAATGGTGTTAGCCTAGTTGTCTGCCTCTGCTGTCTGCATAGCTTGGCATAGCATAGCACAGCCTTTGTGCGGACAACGCTCTCAATAACTAAACTAATAAAGACCCATCAACGCTCTTATTCGATTAGGCTGCACACAACTATTCTTGTTCACATTTGAAGCGCGCTCCACTTAAAAATCTACCAACTTGGATTCTATGAGATGCTCTTGTAAATCTTTCAAGTATGATTTTGAATTTGTAACTCTTGGCATAGACACTTTTTTATTCTATTCCTAATTCAATGATACAGTGGTGATATTTTCACTTCATAATAATTATTTCAAATATCCAATGGAAGCTATATAAATAGAACTACGGACTTCTGCTACTGCAAATATCGACCGAAGAACTCAATAGCAAGAGGAAATTTGAACAATGAAACTTTCCAAACAGTTGGTTTAACTGCAATCTGTGATATTTTTGACTGGTTTATATGATTTTTTTTTTAATTTTTACTTTTTTCATACTAGTTTATTTTTATTTTTCCCATTTATTATCCAATTTCATAATGTTTTTACCTTGTTAATTTTACTTCGATAATCTCATTACACTACTGGATACGTAATCAGTATAATTTCCAAGATACTATTTCGTTTCTACTTATGTAATTTGTAATTTGAGGAGGGAATAAATTCATTCATTTATTTGTGTCATCTACGGAACATCTTGATAGTCACACCTTGTAAGAAATCAATGGTTTCTATGGGGTTAGTAATAGAATTGTTATAGTCTATCCCAATTTTCATATTAAGTTCATGTTAGTGAGTTTTAAATAGCAAGTTGGTAATTTTTGATATGGCAAATCATCTTCGGAAGAGAAAAAACTATAAGATCTCTCAAATCCTTACTGTCTGCGATTCTAGATGAATTAATTTATTCATTGGAGTTGGGCCTCTCAACAATGCTGATGCCAGGAGCAATGAAAAGGTTATGTGTGTGCCAATTCATTTCAATTCTGTAGTTAGCGTCAAAACTGGCCACATTGACCAAGAGAGCTCGTAAAAGAGTTGTCAACTTCACACATTCTGCCTTGTCATGCCTTGTAACAACACTCCCACATACACACACACTCTTTCCCCTTCTGGTGGAACGCGGGAGGAGGGGAAGTTTCATTGGCCACGTTAATGCAATTAAGGCCAGATCAGGGTTGCCGGCCTTCTCCGTTCTTCTTCTCTTCCTTTTGTTTCTCTCACATTCTACTCTTTCGTCATATCTTCCACATCTACCTTCTAATTCACCATCCATCTATGTACGGTACCCTGGATTTGGAAATTCCAGTCCTCCTTCTAGTTCATTAGAGACCCGCACCCTCACTCTATTTCCTTATCATTTCATCCCTCTTTCTTCCCTTTCCTCTGATAACCTGACTCATGTATTTCTTTCTGATTCCCCTTCATAATTATAACATGCAATACAAGAAGTATCGGGTGAATAATGCTTTGACATATAAAAAAATTATAATTTTCAATCACACTGAATGACACAAGAAAATCATCTTGTAAAACTGAAACGAATTAATTGTAGAATAGAATATGAGAAGATTTCTCACAAACGATTCAACAGGCTGAACAAAAACTATTGGTCATTTTTCAACCATAATGCGAGAATCTAAGTTGCGTGTCATTTACATTGTCTGGTGTTTCAAATGCTCAAGTATTTAAACTTTTCGTTATTTGTGTTAATTATCTGAATTAAACAGAAAATGTCTAATAATATCAACATATATTTAAAAGTCAAATCCTAACCTTCCTAACATTTCCTTTCACCTTCAAAAAATAATTGAACAGAACATATAATTCATTCCATACACATGACATTTTGAGAACTGATATATCTGTTGAACTCCCTTTTCATTCATATAACCTGAAGGTAAAATATCCGTATTTTGAATATTCTATGTGAAAATTCCATAGGGACACCCCTGAGAAAATTATGAAACAGATGGAATGAAAATGAAATTAAAAAAAAGAGTCCTGCATACCTGCGTAGGAGGAAATCAATTATCAATATTATCAAAGTCAGATAATCAATTTGAGAGGCCTCTCTTGCTGAAGATATAATCATAATTTGGATAAATACAAATGATATTCACAAAATTTCATTTTGAATCCTTCTGCCCTTGTCTTGGATAATCACTAACAATATTCGTAGATTACGGTATGTTCTGGATTGATATAAGTTTCATGTTGACATTTCATAGACGTTTTCTCAATAATTCATCAAATTTTCCGTCAGTTTCTCTGAAGAGCTTACTCCTGTCACAAGCTCTCTAGGTCACTGTCTTATTTCTTATATCAAATGCCCTGTACATTCCTGGAGAGAAACTATTGCAAAACTAAAAGTATTATAGGCATTGGTTATCAAATGAAACAATTAATTTAAAAATAGATACGTCTATAATAGATTAGTTGGTTTGTGTAGTGCATTAAGAGCAGTGATTGAGAGCAATAGCAATTGAGACATGTAAGATGCAACCAAGCATGTGTGTTGGTGTCCCCTTCAGTTAATTTAATGAAAATAGATTGACCGCGCTTGTCTGCTACAAGAAGTCCGAGGAGGTTATTAGATGCAAGTCCTTGAATAGCATTTATGGAGACAAATTGTGTTAGCTATCACAGCTTGCTAGCTCAAGCAGCCCAACTACAGTAGATAACTAACTGTGCCAATTTATCGATCAAACTCAACAGAGACAACTTGTGTCTTGAATTTTATTCGATTAGGAAACCACCAGCTTGTGCTGTGTGTGTCTGACTGGTGCTAATTCAACAACCTAATTCGAAAAGTGACAACCTGATTTCGTCCTCAGTTTACCTTTTTTGAAACAAGTATTCCTATTTTTTGGCTTTATATAATCTTGGACAAAAATAAAAAATCTAAGTACCGTTTTTTGAAATTTTTTACTCACATTTTTCAACAGTAATGTCATTATCATCAAGTGAGTGAATATCACCTTATAATAATAATGACATTACGGTTGAAACATGTTAAAAAAGGGTACATCGAATTTTTATTGTTTATTTTTATTCTTTTCTCGATAATAAAGGGCCGGTTTTCGAGCTCGGGATTTAGCTAAGTTCTAGACTTTAAACAGATGTAGCTTCCCGAAACGGGGCGTAGTCCTACCGCGGTTTTTACAATAATCTTTATTTTCTCATTTCTATAATTGAAAACCTTTTTCCTTGACGAAATGAAACATTCCTAAATAATTAAAAATAGCTAAAACTTAACACTATTTTCTCTTTATTCTATTTTGTGTTCAATTTTTCAGTTTTTTGAAATTTAATTTAAACGTGGACTGTGCCTGCGCCCCGTTTCAGGACTCCAGCTGTTTAAAGTCTAGAACTTAGCTAAATCCCGAGCTCAGAAAACGGCCCTAGGAGTAGCCCTAATAAAAAAGTAATAATCTTGAACTTTTGATTCAACGAGGAATGAGAGAACACGATTGGATATATTTGAGTTCAGATTCATCCATTGAATCCCACTATATGGATCATTATAATATGAATTATTGATTCTTTCAAGTATTGTTATTTTCATTCCAATTTTAATTCTAATAATCTTATTCTAATCAACCTCTCAGGCTACAAACAGATCGGTTAGGTCGATATGGAGATTTCAGCTCGCTAGCGTACTCTTATATATCTATATCAATGACTCCAAATGTTTTTATCATCACACACAGCTGTCGAGTAGCATCGATCTTCACCGCGACTTACTCAATGTGTTCGCACCTTTAGAGAGTGGAGAATGAATAATTTTTTTCACAAATTTGTTAAGTTTTCACAATCTTCACTTCTTATTTCAAAAGAAATTCAAGTCTTCCAAGACAACCTACCATTCTTATGAGAAGTTTATAAGATACTTAATTCTGTTCTTATTTGTAAATTTCCGCTTGTTGTAATAACAAGTGAATAATCCATATCCATAATCTTGCAGCACAGATTCAATTGTTTATTAAGTCTCTGCTCATAGCAAGAAACGCTATTTTTAAAAGTAGTTCTATAGACTACACTGTCTAGTGAAACTATAGAACTGTAAAAATATAATATTAGTCACAATTATTATTTATAAGCAGATTCCATGTATAATTGAGGCGGTAGCTTCACTTCATTTGTAATACAATGCATGCCAGCAGCTGAGGAGGGCAGAGAGCCTTTGGAGGCTGTTTTCTTAGAACAAGGTTTTGCCTTATTCCAGCTACCGCCCCAATTCATAGTATAATAATATTATACTACATAATATAATTTACACTATGTGTAATTTTACTATGAAACCATTCGATTACCTAAAATGTCCTAAGGTATAACTTTAATCCAATCATAAAGTATCGCAGCATAAGTATTATCCGCAGCATATCCGCATTTATCTTTGTCTAGAAATAAAACTAATTTACGGTAATTAATATGAATTATGGAGTCGCCCTGCCTCAATCTCCTCAATCTCCAACTCCTTGGTCCTCTCTCTCCTGATGGAACTCATGTGGGTCCAGCTGTGATGGGAGGGTAGTTAAGATGAGGGACTTGTTTAAATTGAATAGAAACTAAGCATCCTGGAGTCTTCTGATACTATTTTTTTCATATTTCTCCTTCTCCTCCTCTTCTTCCTCCCTTTCCTAATTTTCTTCTTCTTATTTTTCTTCTTCATCATTTTATTCTACCTTTGTTCCTTTAATTTTATTTTCTTCTTGTTGTTTTAAATAAACTATTGTTTATTTATTCTTATGTCCCCTGATCACTTCGATTTCTTAAATCACTTCTCTCCCTGTTTTTCATCTACAATAATCCACATATTTTTCGTATTTCTCCACCATCTACACTTTTCTACTATCATTTTTCTTCTCATGTATATTCTCTGCTTCTCCGTCTATTTTCTTCCTTTCTCTTCCTTTTTCCTCACTTTCTTCCCTACTCCACTTTCCTTTTTGTTGTATTGATCCGTTTAGATTAATCTTCATGAGGATGATGATATAGTTTATGAAAATGTAATAATCCTAGTAAGTTATAGTTGGAAACGAGGGCTCACGAATGAATAAAAATGTAGAAATGGGTGGTGGTTGATAAGACTTGAATGATATTTGAGAAAAATCAAAATGTTTATTATAATACAAATCTTTTGAGGATGGTTGCCATGTTGATGGCTATGTGTTTATACGGGTGTTTAAACAATGGTTGGGGCTGAAGTAACGTCTCGTACATTGTGAAGTTCCACCAGCAGATTCTACATGACATCCAGCTCCCTAACAAGCTCCTAGTGGTCTAATCATTCAAACTAGTTTAATAAGTGTAGAAGATTCAATCAGCCACAATTAAGCAGCCGTTTCTTTGTTACAAACATCATCCATCCATCTAGTTGAGAAGCGGCTCTCTTTAAAGAAACTTTTGTGGCCCTTCCACGCAACAAAGTTACTTAATTTCAATTATGCCTATGAATAACATTGATGATCCCGATGGAGGGGTTGAGGGTCTCAGATGCAAAGATAATAGTTCATTCGAGAATAATACACATGAGGTAGTGGATGATTTCAGCTATCTTGGCTGAGCTATCAAAGATAGTTCATGCTATCTTTCTTCTATGGTTAAACATACTACATGACCACGTTATTAGTAATACTGTGGTTATCTTTATCAATACTTTGTTTTGAAAAATACTATTTTGATAAAAAGTATTTCACATAATAATGAAATTGAATCAACTCACTAAATTTGCCAACCAATTTGATAGAACCTATACTTTAAGCGATTGGAAATTCAATGTTGGAATATTATTTTTTACTTATTCCATCATCTGGAGTTACGTTTGGGAAGAGTTGGAGCTGATCAAAAGATGACATTATTATTATTTCGAACTGAATATTTTCCACTTTTGAGTCAATTAGAAGGGTCCACTCAGCGCGCTTTTTGCAGCAAAAACGTACAATCTAATCTCACAAGCAAAAATACACTCCCGATATCATATTGGCAGTGTTAATCTTGCTTTTGACGTTTTTAAGGAAATTAAGAAGCCGGCGAGATGAAATTACGGGACTAAATGAACAGACAGAAAATGGAAAGAGTGAGAAGGAGAGAAGAAAAATTGACAGGAGAAAAGGGGAAAGAAAGACGTGAGGCGATTGGATGGATGTCAGTTTGTCGACGTCCTTATTCCTTTACAGGATTCCCAGGACGACAAAGTGTGACGTCACGAGTCGTTCCGACGGACCTTTCCTTTGACCACCGTACGGTGCCAATTACCTCCCCACCCTCGCACCCACCCCAACGTCAAACTGTCCGTCTCCCGCCCAATATTACTGAAGACAGTTTCAATTTGGACTCCTATCACCCTCTCGTAGAACCTCCCCCCCCCATCGACGCTAATCTTCAGCAGACCGCTCCGCATCTGAAATTTAATTTACTCCTTGGAATTCCTCTTCTCTCTCCTACCTTCTCTAACATCATATCCGTCTTTTTTGGGGAGGACCCTGTGCAAACACTGGATTTGTTATCAATTTCCCTGTTTTTATTTGCTTTGTTATTCTCATCATTTGGTCACAGTTTTATCCTGGTTTATTTTTCATTGTTTTGCCATTGTCTCTATTGAACGTTCTCTAATCGAACAACTACTGTTGAAGTTTTTATTGTTAGCTGATAGTTTCAAGGCTGGCATTGATGAACATCTATAGCAAGACAAAACGTTACATGAAGCGGCGATATCCATTTCAATCTATTTTGAATTTTGACTCAATCAGCGAACTTTAGTTTTGCTTCAAACATAGCTTTCATGTAATTTGGTCCAGTTCTAGAAACTGTCATTGGTTTCGCAGAAGTTCTATACTTTTGATGCAAAGAGCATTGAATACCAATTGAAGAATATTCTGTACAAAATTTACCACTCTCATATTTGCCATCGCTTAATACATTTTCCACTGTATTTCACCAATGTGAATTATTATTACCGATTTATTGACCTAATCACAATTTTCAATTTTTCTTTTGAAATTATTTATTATAGACTGACTTCTAGTTTTGTTTTAGACATAAATGGGAAACAAATGTAAATTTTGTGACGAACAATAATGAGTTTTAGATTGAATTATTTACGTAAACGAATCAGAGAAAAATAGCAAGTAAATGATTGAAAGTTATATTTCTCTCAGTTTTCTAAACATAACATAGGATAGTAATAGTGTGTGTTGTATCGTTTAAGTTCCACATCTTCAACAGCTCTTTGGTCAATTCTACTTTTGATGGATTTCATACACCGCTTTCAGAAAAAAACGCATTTCCATAAAACACCTCTATTGATGCTCATTATTGCCTTCCATAGCTCCAAGTTTTTAAAGGGAGGTATTTAATTTATTATCATACGTTTTTGCATGATAAATTAACATAAAACCTGGGTAATTGAATGTAATCAGTCGTTGCAGATAATTGTTCTGCGTGCACTTGCAGCAAGCATCGAGAAATATTTCCAAAAGTTTTGGGCTGAAAATGACGAGGTGGCCAACAATAAAATGATTGGATAACGCACTTCCTGAACACTTTACTAACAGAATTTAGGAAGTAACAGTTTCTTTAACTTGTCATCCTCTGATTGAGTTTCACTTTAAGTGAGTTTCAAGTGTTGCCAACTGTTCAATTCAATAATGGACCTGTTGGGCAGTGAATTGTCAACTTGTTTAGAGTTCCTGTGGTTCTTGAAATAAACTAAAGATAACTGTAGGAAATTGTTATCATGTACAGCGTTAAAATCTACTATGGCAAAATAATTCTCCAACAACAATTTTCTATCAATACCATAAAAAATTTGAAATGACAAATTTTCAACAAAATGAAAAACTGGATACTGTCGGCCACATAACTTTTCAGATCTAGACTACTTCTGTGTTCTATCTACGTTCTAACTACAGTATATCGTATGGAAAGTGTTCTACGGTATACGTATGGTAAGGGATATACGGTATCTTGAATTGACCATTGCAAACTGAGATCTTTTGGTTCAAATTTAAGGTTGGGCTTGAGATCCTTGAATATTCAGAGTTTCAAAGAATTGCAGGCTCCGTACAGATACGAATGGTCCACGACTAATTGAGTGTGATTAATATTGAATGTTCAAGTTTTATTCTTAAGAGTCATAATAGTAATTGATTCACAAGTTTATTTTTTCATTTGGTTGAGAATGAACATAAATCGTCACCATTGCCGTTAAAAGACAAAGAAGAGGGCTTATATGAAGGGGCTAATGAAGTGGATTTAGAAAAATGATTCCTTTGTAGACTACTAAAAAAAGGAAAGCGATAAAAATGAGAAGATGAAGATCTAAAAAAATCCAATTTAACATTGATAACTCAGTTGCAACAATAGTTTATATCTAGCACCACTCATCAAATAAAGGGACTATATTTAAAATGTTCACATTTCTGAGATTACAGTAAATGGCTTGGATTATTCTGTGCAATAATCTTCAGAATAATATTTTCAAAAAGAAGTTTTCACATAGCTTACTGATGCCTTATCAAGTTAAATGACTTTTAGACCAGCAAAAATGTACTACTTGTCATATAATTATATTCTTCATATAACTTTATAGCCGACATATTTATATTAATTTTGCATTAATAACACTGCTTTCTTAATAAATATATTTTTGAGAATGAATTTTCTGTTAATGTTCTATCTACAAATTCGAAGGCCCTTCTTTATTGTCCATATTTTCATTGGCCTCCTTTTCAAGCTTTTCTCACCTCTTCTAGCTTTTTCTATGTAGCATGCTGTATTGGTTTTTGTTGAATCTTAGTCTGAAATATCATTTCAATTTGAATTGGTAGAACTCGATAGAATTGTATAAAGAATACAGCATTTATAGAAATGTTGAACCACAAAAATTTAGACAATATGTAATATGCAAATTCACAAGTGAATATTATTGTCAAACTATCTCACCCAGATGCAATGAATTGAAGCTTATTTAATTTTAAAACTAGGTGAAATTTGACATAGATTGTGGGAAAACAGACCTTGGCTTGATGTGAATGTCCCTGGTAGGCGGCAGCAGCAGCAGCCGCGGCGATTGAGAAGTCGTGAGGCGCCTTGAGCGCTGAGCCGAAGGCGGTGGCCGTGGCGGAGGCGGCGGATGAGGCGTCCGTGGCGGCCTCCAGTGTGATCGGGCACAACGCGCGGTTCTACTGCACAACGGAGGCGGCAAATGCAAACTGATCGGCAACTCGGCGGCTGGAGGCGGACTCTGCGAAATATCGGCTGTGCGCATGCGCCGAGGGGCGTGACTTGGGGGCGGTGCCCTGCCCACCCCTGGCTCCCCTATTGTTTTTGGTGGCAAATTGAGTTGTCTGCGACTCTAGTCGAGCGGCTGAGCGGTTGCCGATGTGCGCCCGTGTGCGTGTGTACGACTGCTTGTAGTGGTAGAATAACGCCACCACCTAAAAATCGTGTCTGAATCGCGGTGGCGGTTCTCAGTCGCCATCCACTCGATTACTTTCATTCGATTCTCTCTCTTATTATCCATCCTTCGTTCTCATTCTCACCACCTTCTTTCCTTTATCCTTCATTATCTGTAGCGGCATTCATCACTATCTGTCAGCATTGGTTGAATTTATTCATGCGGAATTGTTGACTGAGCTGTATCAACTTTCCTATCAATTTATTTTTAAATCCTCACTTTCTTCTCCATCCACCCCAACTCCCTCCACCTCTCTACTCTCCTTATTCCATCTTCTACCCTTTCACCCTCTTATATCCTACATTCTCATATCATTCTGCTTCCTCCTTTTTCTTCCTTCTTCTTCCCCTATTCACTTATGCCTTGAAGGTCACCCATCCTTTTCTCTGCTATCTACACATCCAATCATTATTCTCTCTCCTGTTTTCCCAATTGTCACTTTATGATTTCATCTCCTCCTCATTTACTCCACTCTTTATCTACTCTCCTATCATATTTTGTTGTTTCCTCTTCTATAATGTACAATTATGTGAATCATGACATTAACTTAACAGGATTGATTAATAACCTGATTCACGATAAACTGTTTGAAGATGTCCAAATGATAGAGTTCAGTAATTCATCTCATCTGTAACAAAGAAGAAAAATAAGGGAAAATAAATTTCGTTCAATCATCAATGACATTGTTAACAATAATTGAAAGCTCAGAAAATTGGTGAGTACAGAGAGTGTTTCCTCATATAGAATTGTGAAGCTGTAATGTGGGACAGAACTGAAAAACATTGTCTCATTGTAGAGTGGATGAAGAGAGAAAGAATAAATATGAGAAGCGAAAAACATCCTTACAAAATTTTGTTGATTGGTGCCTGAGAGGTAAGTAGATATGTGAGATGTTAGTGAGTTGATGCAAGGTGGGAAGAGCAGCCAGTTGAAATGGAGAAATGTTAAACGCAAAAGGACGATGAGGCTGCTCGTTGATGAAGGAGGAGGAGGTGATGGAGTGACAGGAGGAGGAGAAGGTCGAAGGAAGGAGTAGAGCAGAGAGCAGAGAGATGGTTTAACAAAATTAGCCTTATCTCTAGGTAGTTCGATACACGAGTTAGAGCAGCTAATGCAATTTACACTGGCATTACTTGGCCTAATTCAATGAAACCTTCATGTGTGCGGTCTTAATCAGATTAAGGGGCGAACTCACAGACGGCAGCAGAGCATCCTTTGCGCTGCATCCCGCTCCCACTTTGAAATCCGAGAACTCACGAGTTGGCAGGGGGGGGGGTCAGGGGCAGGAACACACCCCTTCCACACATACCCCCTTTCACAAATTAGGCTTGCTCACACTGTTTTTGCAACGATGCTGCTGTGTGTTGAAGAGATCTTCATCTTATTTTTCTTCTTCGATTTTCTTTTGCTTCTACCTTTTTGTCCCCGCTCTTCTTTTCACCTTTCTTCGTTATACCCTCCGTTATGGATTCTTCTTCAACCTGCTCTACCTATATTGAACAATTACTCAATTATAATATTAATATCATAATTATTATTTAACGAAAATCCTAAATAAATGCTGTAAATCACCCCGAAGACTTCTGCGAAGAATTTCCTTCTAGCTGTTAACCCTGTTGTCAATGTCTGCAGTTGCAGAAGTCTTCGGGGTGATTTACAGCATTTATTTAGGATTTTCGTTAAATAATAATTATGATATTAATTAGCATTTGAATAAATGCATTCTCTATTTAATTCCATATTAATATCACCTAATGGATAATAAACAATGAATATTACATAATTTTTGTTTATCCTTTTTCTTTTCATCTACTTCTTTCCCTTTTATTTTTCCCTTCAACTCCGACTTCTTTTTGTTTTTCAACAGCTTCTTCTACCTACACGTTTTTCTTCATTTTCTTGTACTTTGTACTCGTCTTTCGTGTCCTACTTGTATTTTGCTTTGCTCATTCTTTTCTCACTACTCGTCCTATCCCACCTCCTTCTTCTCATTGCATTCCTATCTCTACTCCAACTCTCTCTCTTCTTGTTTCTTTTCTTCTTTTTCTACTCAAAATCTCTCTCTTCTTGTTTCTTTTCTTCTTTCTCTCTTTATTACTTCTCCATTCCTACGAAAGCTCTCATAACATTTCTGCTTTCCTCTTCTCCTATTCTCTCCCCTTCAGCTATTTTCCTTTTTCACATTTTGTTTGTATTATTCCATCTCTTTCTCCACTTTCCCTCTTGTTTTAACATTCCATGCCTTCTTCATAACATACATTCTTCCCTCTAGCTCTTTCACATTACCATCTTTCTTTGGACTCTTGCACTCGTTTTCCACTGTCCCTCTCCTTTTTCACTTCCAATTCCTGCTTTGTCCAGTCCTTTGAATGTACCGACCCCTCCCAAGCAGCGTGAGAGACGTGTGTGAGGTTGTACCCTTGAGAAATCCCGACGCTCCATACGAAAATACCCTTTCAACTGTGTGACGTGACGTCTAGTTCTGAAGTGCGGTCCCTTTTTTAATACAATTTTCAAATCGTATTGAATTGGTTGGAGATGATAGTATGTAATTCTCTGTTGGTATACGAACCTCCAGAAATCACTTGATTACCCTCAACGTCTTTTTTTCTTTCAACTCCATCTTCTACTTCTTTCCCTCCCTTTCCTCGTCATATTCTTGTTCACTAGCCAAATAACATTGACATATTATTGATGATATTACAGAGATACAAAGTATGATCATTGCAACAATAATTGGATAAGAAACTCAAATAAATTCATGAAGAAATTAGAACTTTTTAGAAAGAAATTGAGATGGTCAAATGGGAATTTCAAATACTATTGGAATTAGATTATCATGGGAAGAGAACATAAACAAAATGAATTATTTCTAGTGTAGTAACTTTAGTGTAGTTGCTTTGCTATGAGATAGAGGTAGAAGTGAAAGTTTGGAAGATTTTCCCCAATTCAATTTACAATCTACATTTCTGTGGGCTTACAATTCACGAAAGAAATCAATTATGTCCATTATGACGTTCACAAGGATCATGCAAAATATCTGTCTCTATAGCCAGGTTGCACAAAAGTCAGTTAAATCTTAATCGTGATCATATGCCACAAGGATCGATCAGAGAATCTTCTCGGATTGGTTCTCGTGACATTGAATCACAATTTAAATTTAACAGGCTTTCTGTGCAACAAGGGCAATGATTTCGAATTAACCCATATCTTATTTTTCTCTTCTCCTATACTTCTCCATTAACTTTATCTTCTTCTCCTCCTCAATAATTGCACTCGTCACATTAACTTTTACTGATCAAATAAAAATAATAACAATCACAATCAAAATAAATCTTGAAATTATGTGAATTTCTGGATATGTTACATACTACAATGCAATTCAAGTTGGATTTGAATAATGACAATGATTGAAAAACATATTATGCTTTTAGTATTCGCAGTAGAGCATCTTCATATCCTCTAACAAGCTAAACTAACCCCAGTTGAGCAGCGACAATGGAGATTACGACAGTGATGATGACTGAAATATCCTATAATTGCATCAGCCGGTAGCTGGCATCAGTCTTTGTAGCTGGTGGACAGCGCGAGAAATCGAAAAAGGGAGGCTACATTCTCTTTCTCACTTTCTCTCCCTCTCTTGGCTCCCCCAAAAGCAAATTACTCAAGTTTACATATTTTTCCATCTCTTTACACTTGCCGCTGTTACCAATGATACCAATGAAGCTGTTATCTTGTGTGTGCGTGTGTGCGTGTGTGCACGCGTATGTGATTCAGCTACCCTTGATGAAGTTAAAGGAGAACAAGAATGGTTCGGAGCCCCCTTCAAACCCAGAGGCGTTGACGGGCAGCGCTATCAACGGCATCATAGTGAACTAACGAAGTTAGCCAGGAAAGCCTTCGGAAGAGACTACTGGAAAAGGGTTGGTTGCTGATGTTCTATTCCAACACGAAGCTTTCCTCGGTTGCTGTGACGAGCTCTGTACAACCATTAATGATACAGACTCATATAGCAGTACGATTCAAAATGTAGGAAGTAGAAAATGCATCAAAGGAAACTACAGGTATAAAAATTGTGGAGCTTCAATTTAAATACGCGAAAAGCATAGACACTAGAGTATTAGCTTTGAAAAGAATTCTAGAACTCTATATATAAATATTATGTGAATATAATATTCATGATACTAATATCTTCACCTTGTACTTCTTCCCAGCAAACTCAAATTTTTATGAGATCGTGATTTCTCAAACGTTCCATATGATTCTTTAGGTTATTAAGGCTTCTAATACATAAACATTGTAGTACAGGAACCAATGAGTACATCCATTTCTCATGACGCTTGTCATGTACAATAAATTAAAATATTATTATTGAAAACTTTGTGGTGATTGGCGAAATGAATCAACATGTAATACCATAAGTTTTTTTGTAGTGTTGAATAAGAATAAGAATAAGAATCTTTACTGGCCTTTAAACAAACAGAGATGTAATATATCTTCTCTCCTTCTATATAATAAGAGAGGAGGGTTGTGTTTGTTCGTTTGTTTGTTTGTTCGCATAAAAACATGTCAACTTGTGGATTGCATACCGGAAAAACGGGAATGATTCAGATCTCCAAATTTTGCACATAGATTCTAAAAATATCAATCTCATCCCTGGAAGCCCAAATTTCAATTTTCCTTCTAGATTTTTCAGAATTAATGTTCAAATTCATCTATGCTACCGTATATGAAGTTCCATAGGCTACGTTGTTGAGCCCTAAGTGTGTTTTTTTTTATGAGAAGGTTATAATGCTGTTACAAGACTATCATTTTCGAACGTTTTTTTGTTCTTAATTTTTTCCCTCGAAAAGTATTATTATCAATAATTATTTTTTGAAGGAATTTGTTTTCATTACAATTGAACTTGGATTTTATCAAATAATTATTTTTAATGTAAAATTTTGCAACCAGTACAAATGAAATAGTCTTCATAATGACAGTCTTCATGCTGTAGGCCTATGATTGGATTTCATAAGAAAAACATGAATAAATCAGAATAAAATAAGTAATGATTTATATTCTTCAGTTATAATGTACTATCAGACACGAGTTCGCAGTGAAACGAGTATTTTAGGTATTTTGTATGGAATTGGGAAAACAAAAGGCTGCCTGATTCAAATTGAGGAGGATCCTAATCGAACTAAAATTTATTGATGTATTGGAAAAATCAATATGATTCTGTGAGGTTTTCAAGTATTATGTATTCTTCAGTTTTCTATAATATAATAAAGGAAAGAAGTGGCTTATACACGTAAGGAATAGGGAATTATGTTTGACGCATCATCACGTCTGAAATATACTGGACTGATTGATTTGAAATTTTGCATAAAGATTCTTCATTAACCGAGGATGGTTATAGGCCTATTTTCAAATTTCAATTTTTTTATTACGTCAAGTTTTCATTTTGCAGTTTTAAAATAGACCCTTGCGAAGCACGGGTTACCTACTAGTACATAGATATATAGTCAAACATATATCACATAAAAACATGGAAAGAAACTATAATATAGGTATTCAAGCTACAATAAGGGTACTAGTATCACAATTGAATTGTTTAACTTCGTTGACGCCTCTTTCATCTAAGCTTATTAGTTAAACTCACTAGTTACCACATTATTTTATTGATAACAATAGGTGTATAATGGAAGGGATATCAAACTCCCACCTCCAATCTCAATCCCTCCAAAATGAAATAGTCTATGCTCAATAATTGAATAATCATCATTTAAAAAAAAAAAAACAATCCACGATTACTACAGGAATGATGGATTTTTCAATCAGGCCGCTAATCTGAGGTAAGTGAGCCGTGTAAACCTCGAACCTGGTGAGAAAGAAGGACAGTAATGAGAGGGGAACTGCCAGGTTTGAATTACACTGTTGAAGGGGTTTTAAGAATGGGCGAGGGAAGTGCAAAGTACAACAACTGCGAAGGTTAAAAGGGTGAGAAATTGTTTGGGTTGCGGTGGCTGGGGGTTTTATTCGAGGCATGGCTTCACCCTTGATCCTTCTACTGGTAACAATAACTACACTCCACCACAAGGGGTCTTCTTGAAATTTTGTGGATGCTTGTTGGAGTTGAGAAAGAATTGAGAAGTATGAGATGAAACAGAGGAAGGACTTGACGTAGTGAGAGGGAGGAGGAAACTGAGAAGGAAGAAATAAATGAACAAGACAAAATCACAGACTGAAGAGAAATAACAGTTAGGCCTACGTTGAATTGTAATGGCAAATTACACTTACTAAGGACATTTAATCTAAGGTCAATAGTTTATCTTACTATGTTTGGTCAAGAAAGCAATAGTCTTGGAAACTGTTCTGTAGTTCATATTAAGATTTCAAATTTCGAATAGAAATACTGCTTGGTTTTGGCCACATAGGTTTCATGTATCTCCAAAAGTTTTGTAGCAACACTATTATTATTATCCGTTACTCATTTAATATATTCAATTGTTACTTGAAATTTCTTCATTTGAAACAGGTTGAGTTTTATTATGTAATAGCACATTGGAGTATGACGATTTATTATAAAAATACGATGAGGAGGAAAATAATTGCCATTACAATATTCAGATTATCTGTTATTTGTATTATTTCTCTTTAATCTGTGATTTTGTCTTGTTCATTCCTTTTATCTTTTCATGTCTTTCATTGGAGGCTTACTAACTGACAGTAGTATAGCTAGAATATTTATTTTTGAATTTTTGTGATTTGAAGTACCTATTCTTCTCCTACCGATTCACTTCAACAGTAGATGATTTATTCCATCACCAGAACATCATCTGAATTCCTATACATTGAATTCAAATCAACATATTTTTTTAATATCTCATTTTCCATTCTGAAGATGAATCTCTTCAATATCCAAGAAACTTCGCTTTTTTTCGTTAGGGCTACTTTTGAATATAAATAAAAATATAAATCTAAGTACTCTTTTTGAAATGGGTACTTAGAAAAGGGTACTTAGATCTCTATTTCTATTTATATCAACAAACGTCTGCTACATGATTCTAAGATGAGTGATAACATTATCCACTTTCAGTTACAGATCCATTTTCCCATTTCATTACCAACTGAACTTTACAACAATATTTCCCATCTGCTATTGCACTGTCTGCTTGGAATAATGGCATTCGTCCTGAACACATTATTATCGTGTTCCTCATAAAATAGCCCAGCATATGAGTAAATGAAGAGTTTGACAGTATCAAAGCAATCCAACAGAACAGCGGAAACCAGCATTTATGAGCACTTTCAGCAGTTCGAGATTTTATATAAAAGTTATTCGTCGGTTGGTTTTACAAGTGCGCATGCGCGAGACCGCAACATTTAGAATTATGATGTTTGCGGAAGCCACAAACTCATGATCTTCCGTAGGCCCTAACTCACTAACACATATATAAAGTTATATGAACATAGCACTATACAAAAGTGGAGTGAAGAGATTACATATAAATATAGAAAACCTATATTATAAATCAGTGCGAACAAAAGAAGGCCGTGGCGCCAGTCAGAGTTTATGAGCCGAACCGAGAACCGCTTATAAAATATTTTGTCATTTTATACGAACGCGAAGCATAAAATAAATAATGGAGGGTTGGCGGCCCTTTTCGGGGAAGTAGCGAAATTTATGGAATAATTCGTATCGGGGCTTCGTTCACTTTTCTATCATTGCAATGAAAGCGATTATGACAATAATAATATAGCTTCTCCACAGCCTTTGTTAATAAGGGTGCTCTGGCTGTCATAAATTTGAGGACCGTGAATGCTATCGAAATTATCTGCTATTGCTGTACTTCAAATTAGGATTGGGTTCAATATAAAAGAATAGGTGAAATTTGTTCAATTTTAGTTCATTTTGTATGCAAATTCTAACAAATACTCTCCATATTATACAATAATTATTTATCAAGCATGTGAATTGAATATTCATTTGAAATTGGTGAGTTGTTTCAAGCATAGTTAATTGTGATATTCATAAAAACTCATACAGTATTATTTTTGTATTTCTTCAAGAATGGACATCACCTATTCATTGAAAAGTAGTATGTTCCCTTGATGGCAAATGCAAGGAAGCAAAATATCAATCTTCTTAAAGATATCAAACTCATAATTTGTTAGGTCTCGGTTACTTATTGAAATATTTTAATAATCCACTAGTGAAATTCAAATGGAATATTTTTTCCGTGAGACCGTTTCTGTCTGTCACGACTCTGTTCTCTATTCACTAATAACAGCATTATCCACTTACCATATGCATAGTTGGTGAAAATTATGGATATTAATATTTCTCTTTCAAGGATTCGATTGAAAATACTCATTTTCTGTCACATCAAAATTTTGGTCCGCAATCTTGGATACTTAAACATTATTTTAAGGGAAGGTGGTCATATGATACATGATTTCGATCGAGAATTTCATAAGAAAATGAATCGTCAAACCCCCACATCGATATTTCGAACCGTTTCGAGTTTATATCCATTAGAAGTTACTAATACAAGAATGCAATGCTGAGTACATTGAACATCTGAAAGAGCAAACTTTGTTCTTCAAAGTGTTGAATATGTGAGTAGATGAATATGTGTCTACTAACACATAGAAAAGTTAAATTAGATGACTGATATATTTTTTAGATCTTCAATGTTCTCATTCATTTCACTTTTGTATGATTTATTAGTATCTTTGGATGTGAATATTGATTTATAGTGAATAACTTTGAAACGGTTTGATATAGTTTTCGCCATACATTTTCCCTTAAAATTCTATATCGAAATCATGTATAATATTATGACCACCTTCTTCCCATTAAAAAATTAAGTTGAACTTGATAAGATGGATGCAAGATGGTAAATCAAAATTTGAAACCACAGGAAAGTAGTTTTTTATTCAAAAAGGATCATCAATGAGACCTATCATCAAATTAGCCTTATAGAAGAAATATTAATCTACAGATAGAAATTACTGAGTTACTGTATTTATTCAAATGCTAATGAATTAAACATTATTATTAAACGAAAAACTAACATTGCTTTTTCACAGCATTCAATTTGGATTTTCGTTTAATAAAAATTATTGAGCTAATTCATTAATCTACAACAACCCCTCTTTATTCCAAAACACAAAACAAAGAACAGATTATTGCAATAACAATATTACAAGAGAACTCACAGACAAGAAGAAAGCTTTATCTTACCCTTTATGTCAGTTTATGTATTCATCATCTCATTCTGATATTATTTAAAGTATAATACAAAAATTTAAATTTACCATATTTTTCTCAATCACATCGACTTTATTTTTTATCACTATCGTATTTCTCAAATACATAATTTGAGAATCATTTTCTCATACATCTCCCAAAATTCTACTGTAGACTACGATTTTCGTCTCTTCGTTGCCCATGATACTGCAAAGCTTATATTCCTCGTGTAGCCTATTTCCCACCAGTAGCTTCTGTACCAGCAGCTAACAATTGGGGGAAACGACAGGTGATGGGGAAAAATTCCAATTTGAATATCATTGCGGCAGTTTGACAATATTGTCACATCGCGAACTGGCAATTTGAAAAGATATAGAGAGCAAACAGACGTGGCATACACTATTGTTGAAGAGAGTGTATCAATTGGTACTTGGGGGAGATTTTTTGTGAGTTAGTTTTTCAGCGGAGTATTTCATCCCCCACACCACAAGAAGAGTTATCGAATGGAAACGATACCATGGTGAGAATGGAATTTTCCTATGTCGTTTCGAAGGTAGAGAGATGGAATTGGTTGCAAAATGGAACAGAAATCGGCCGTGTTATCCGCGGGGGAGGGGGAATAAGTGGAAATAGTAGGGAAACAGCCATCATCGACAGGGGAAATCACTATTGTTATTGTATCTGGGTATGTACTCGGCAAGTAGGTTCTCTGCCGCCTCCGGATGTCGAGAGAGTACATCCATCCCTCACCTCAGCCCACGACTCACTCATCTCTCTCATTCTCAATCTCTCACACTCTTTCATTCACTCATAAACTCTCTCTCCCTCTCATCCCCTCATCTTTTCTCACTCTGTCACTGCCACCCTCGAGACAGCTATATTCCATACGCGATAAATTTGTATTCATAGAAAAGTTAACATTTATCACTCACTCACATTGAATGCACAGGTTTGACTCTCGATCCCTTATCTCTAGTTTCCGTTATCTCCCCACTTCGTTTCAAATCCTCTCTCAATTATCTCTTTACTCTTCTATTCCCATTCTGTCTCTTCCTAAGGACATGTCTTTCCTTTTTTCCTGTTATGGGACATCCATCTGTAATCTCGAATGATTCTTCTTCGATTATCTAATGAAACTTCCCCCATTTGTTACACATCATCATCAATGATTCCAGTGATTTGCGATGACAAGAAGTGTATGATGACTATCATCGTCCTCAGTGGGGCTGTTCAGTGCTCGATTACGAGGAGGGAAACTTTTCCAAGAAGAGGATCAAGCCAAGCTTGGAGTTATCGTTATATGAAGGGTATAGTAGACTAATTTGATTGCAGCAAAGTAAGTGATTATCTACTACAACAAAGTAGTTGTTTTGGAACAGACAAAATGCTACAGTATGTGTATCTATAGCCATAATAGTGATTGATATGCTGATACAATATTGTAAGGTGTACAGAATTATTAAAGGAATATTATATAAATCTATCAATAGAATACCTTTGAACCCTACACTAGCGTTTCCTCTATGATCATATCATTTACACACGATGATTTATCTAGACTCAACCATATCTGATAATTGAATCATATATACAGTATATATATTCAACTAAAAAACTATGTTGCAAGTGTAAGAATCTACACTTCACAGTTCAGTGAGTTCACACAGCCGAATAGCATACAAGAATAATTGAATTATCGATAATATTATTGTACCTATTCATATCCAGTACCAATAAGAAGATCTCTCGTTTCAGATGCAACAAGCTTTAATTACTGAATTACTGTTGGAAGTTTCAAGTTCTCTTTCTGTTTTGATTTTGCAATTTGTCCATCATTACCGAGTTCATTGTCTTGCTGGAAATATTGTAACATGGTTTGAATGTGCATCTCCATGGCAACGCCCTCTTATTGCCTACCGCGAGTTTTGTTTAACATTAATATAAAACTCATTGACGTCGAGTCAACGTCAACTTGGCTCAAACTTTTATAACTTTTTCCATTCGAGGTCGTTGAAAAGTTTGAGCCACTGTAGCCTTACTTCCCTCTGCCACTTTGTTTATTATTCGTAAAGATATTATTCATGACCAAGTTCTCCATTCTTCCGAATTTCTTAATCCAAAAACTGTTTCAAAAAATTGAATATTACAGTTGTGTTGGAGAATGGGTACCTGATTACACTCTAATTTGGATTGTAGGTGAGTTTTTGAGTTAGGAAATATTGAATGACAGAAGGAAAACTTTTGCCGTGTTTAACTTCTTGAGATATCCTTGATGGGACCAGAGAAAAGAGAAAAAGACGACTTCTGAAGTTTTCCAGTAGAATCGTCTTTCTCTCAAAAGTGGCACTCTATGTTTTTCCTTGCTTTATTCCTATCTTTTTTCATCTCTTTCAATCTCATTCTTCTTGTCTTTCCTGTTGCAAAAATTTGAAAGTATCAGAAAGCCTTCTCAAACCGACGCCAGTCATCTCTTCCATTCTTTTCTACGTCCTTAAATAATTCCAAAGAAAATTACGCTCGAGCTTTAATTACTTTTTGAAAATTCTTTTCGCTGATTGCTTCCCAGCATCTGAATAATTGAGAATATCATTTTCGAGAGCCGATTTATAATTTCAAGAACTTCTGACTCTGAGTTTATCTGTTTTTCAAACTCAATGAGTGCCTTATTTAAAATCATTTTCAAGACGTTTTCAAAGACGCACACTTTGGATGTCCAACATCAATCATTCATTTATTAGAGATTGTAATTAAGTTATAATTCTTGATACACCCCTGTACCCAACACTGCAAGAAAGAGTAGACCAAAGATTATGTAGTAGAAATTAGCAACTCTTACTATATAACCTGAAGATTCCAACTCATTTTCAATAATCATACGTGTAATATAAGTACATTAAAACTTTCATAATAAATAGCCAAGACCTGTGATATTATATTTTGTTCAATCTACTGAATCACAGGTCACATTATGTGATGTAATTAATTAGTTGAATTTTCAGCATTAACGGTAGAACGTGTAAAAGATGAATATTATTGAGGAGGTTGGTTACCGTGCATAAAACTCTAAACTTTTGATCAAATTTAGGCGGCAACATGTCGTTGTCGGTTGACTTTTGAAGTACGTTATCACACCTCACACGCGTATGTGTTGCCTACTTCAATGTGCCTGTAAACTTTTGCCTCTGCTTTGAAAGTGACTTGCTGTCTCAGGTGCCGGATAAGGAAACAACTTTCGTGATGTAATGAGATGGCGCGAGATTGATTCATTAAATTGTCACTCATACGCAAGCGGTGATGCTCTCGCTACATCGACGATAACTTTATAATACCTCGATGACACTCGTGGAAGTTTTGTAGGGTTCAAATTGTTACATGCATGTATATTTGACAATAATAATAATTGATTGGTTCGTGAGAGATGGAATCTTTGGGAGGTATTACATTATTGACTATTGACCTTCGAACAATATTCCTGGATTTAATGCTTTAATAAATAAAGATCCATTTGAAGAACCTCTCTTAAGACTCTTCATCCATATTCCAGAACGGAAGAAGTTCAATTAAAAAAAAAGTTTTCTCTTCTTGATTATGTAGGCATATATTCACACTTTTCATTTCAATAAGAGTGAAAGAAGATATAAAGGTGATTCTTAGATCACATAGTAACTGGTTAAGAAATGATATGCTTAATCGCTTCAGTTGATCAATCAAATCTGATATCTGGTTGTCTCTGTAATAAAACAGTACTCTATATCAGTGTTGGTTACGGCATACTTGAAAACTTGGCCAAAAATACGCTCAATAAAGAAACTTTTACAGCGTTTTCCAAGCATTCCTCAGCGTTTCTTAGAGGGTTTCTTTTCTCAAGTTTTTCATTGTGTTTTCAATTCTTTTTTCACATTTCTCAAGCAAATTCATGCTTGAGAGAGTTAAATATAAATGTTTGTCAAGTTCTCTATATCATTCCTGATACAAATTTCAAAAAACTATTGGACTGAAATACAATAATTCTCATGATATCCTAACCAAGTATTTAATTGAGAAATAACTAAATATTCATTAATTCTGATAAAAATGAAGATTGCATCTCCTGCGTATAAGTAATAAACTGTACTATCTCATTACAATCCTTTATTCCATGATGTAGTTCCAAAATAGCACTCAGAAATCTCGGAGTGAATACACATAATTTCAACTAAAAGCATGCATACTCAGTTTCAAAAAGAAGGTGCTCTTTCCATAATAAGTTTAGGTGATCCGTGTTTTTGTGAGTGTGTTCAGTGGTTGAGGCGGGACCTGGCAAGACCTGCCGTAAATTATAGGTTTACGAGCCAGTAATATAACTTGGATGCCTTGCTAGTCTGTGGGCTCTGGGGTGTTGGCGGTGGAGGCGGTGAAGGCGATGGTGGAGGTGGAGGAGGTGGAGGTGGTAGTGGAGGCAGCGGTTAGCATGCACGCGAAAATGGATGACGCGTCCTTATGGGACTCCGAACCCATTCATCGCCATTATTTCATCCCTCACTATTACTTCAGTTGCCTGCCGCTATTCGAATGAACCTAGAGCTGGGCTTAGTAGCCCACAAGCTCCAACACTCCCTTAAAGGTGAGTTCTTGCACTATATTTTTCATATGTTAAAGGAGAAGACATCAATTTGCTGAAAGTAACGGGTTACAACGAAATGTTCTGTTAGATGTATATAATAGAAACATATTCAATTTGAGCTTTAGAATCGAGATAAGATTACATTTTTCTATTATTTACACATTGAAGACAGAATTTGGATAGTAAATCTTCTTATATTATAACATCTTCTATTATAAACCTATTCAATTAGTCTAGAGGGAAGAGGAAATTTTGTTCTTCCAATACTTCTCAGCTTCTATATGTTTAGGAAACATGGAAAAACGTTCCTGATACACAATCACAATGTGTATTACATGTGCATCTTGTGATATATTGGAATAATATGTTTACAGTTGTATTAGAAATATTTTAATCATACATAATTGATTAAACAAGAATGAAACAGCAGAGCTCACCAGGAATAGAAACGTAAATACAATACAATACAAATAAATTTTATTTCCATTAATATACAAATAAACAATCCAATCAATGAAATGTACATAATATTCAAAAATACAATATATGAAATTTACTACAAATATAAATTAATTACATTTTTTCAGAAATTAACCTACTCAACTATGGGAAACCCATGTTCTAGAGCAGGTGTAATATATAGAATAGTAAGAGAAAGCGATACCTTGAATACAAAAAAAAACATGTAGCCTGATCTCATTTGCCAAAAATTATGGAAACTAGTTAAACTTAGAACAACGAATTACAGAATGATATGTTCACATGAACTTAAACTACGCTAAACTTCATATACTCAAAGAAATGGGATTACATTTTTTGAAATGAGCTTTCCAACTCAATCCTCTCCAACAGCCAAGGTTTAGCAGATTTGAGAAGCAACACATAAAAATCTTCAGAATTTCTCTTTCCTTGATCAAAGGGGTGTAATATTACATTTTTATAAACCACCCTCCTCATCTTTCACCGTCAACAACTACTCCTTAGTTTGAATAATTTAATTCTCATTTCCAGAATATTGACATGCTTATAATTCCTTGAGCATAGAATGAAATTGAAATAGAAAAATAAAGAAATAAATTTAACCACGTGGTTGGAATTGTCGTGACTAGATCACAATAAGGTAAGCAACACTTTCAATTCATCTGCCGTCATAACGTTCATACAGCATGAATGTTGAAAAACAAATGAATCAAATCTAATGATTTTATAGATTACTTGCTTGAGCCACGCGGCTGGAGTAGTCGCTAGAGAATTGAAATTGAAATTGAAATTGCTTTATTGTCTCTTCAAAATAGATACATAATTTACATACACTATATTATTATCGACAATAAAGTTTAATAACAATCTGCAAAGGAGATCCTGAGTGCAGATGTGAATCGTAATTACATGATACAAAATAAAATCACAATAGTAATAAAGAAAAGAAAGAATACAAAACAAAAACAAAAAATTAAATCATATCCTCAACATCCTAAATTTAGACATACACGAATGTATCTCAAACTCTTATTCATTAGATTAATTTAAAGTAGATGTTCCTGTCAATCCATTCCTGTTATATTCTATTTAAATTCCCAGTTATATTCCTGTTAACAAAATCTAGTGGTATTTTATTGATTAAATAATTGCAATAGTACTGAAGTTGATGTCTGCATATAGTAAGCTTTATGAGATGTATGTTAAATGTATTTGTACTGTTTGCCCGTATGTTATAGGGAGTTGTATGAATTTTAAACTGATTTCTATGTTTGTTATGTAACGAATTACTCTTTATGTAGGTCTGTCTCAGAGTCGGGACATTTAGTTCGATGAAAATTTCTCTACTTGAATAAAGTCGTGGTCTTCCAAGAGCTGCTCTTATAATGTGTTTTTGCAAAATAAAAACTTTTTTTAAATGTGTGTCAAAGGCGGCGCCCCAGACCTCTATTACATATTGAAATAATGAGTGGGCGTATGCATAATATACTTTCCTAATTATATCCAATTTTTTTATTTTTTGTATTTTGTAGAAGATGTGTATCACGTACTTTAGTTTTGAACATAAATATTCTATTCATAAATATTCAGAATTGCACCTATAGGAAAGAAAAGCAAATAAAATTAATACAGGAGCATGAATAAAGTTTGTTATAAGAAATTAAGCTATACAAAGATTTTGTCACTTAGATATAAGCATAGAAATTGATACTTTGTGGAAAGGACGGAAGAAATACATTACCATCCTTGTCTATATTCAATACAAACATTACGTTTCGATCCAAATATTTAAAAATCCAGATTCTCAAGTCAAAATTGACGGAATATTTGTCAGTCATTCGTCATCAATTTATTGCTACTGCATTTATTGCGTCATAAGCTTGAGTGCTACAGTACTTCATAGTACGATGCCAATCAGTATGATGGTGACCTACTTTTCAAGTGTAGGTCAGAGCAAGTTTTTGTAATGCGTTTTGCCAACACATGAGATTGAAGGCGCATTCTATCACAGGCATACCTGTACGTGTATGTATTAGTTTTCTAATCAGATCACATTCCGTGTTTTTACAGGGGGCGTAGCTCAGATGGTAGAGCGCTCGCTTAGCATGCGAGAGGTACCGGGATCGATACCCGGCGCCTCCAATAATTTTTTGTTTCTATTTTTTTGATAATTTTTTCATCTTTGTAACTTTTCAATATTCCATTTACTTTTCTGTTCCTTTTTTCAACCTAAAGTTCTGGTTTAACTTGATCATTCTGTTTATTTAAAGTAAAAATGTATATTTTGAAGTTGAGAAGATTCTTCTCAGACAGTTGGTGAATAGAATAAATAACAGCTCAATTCATTATAATATAATCCACAATCATATAATATTTTCCAATTGTATAATACAATATATTTTCTATTAGGCGTTTCTCAACAATCCATCGTAGTTGGTTGTCAGAGTATATTTATCGAAATGTGATACTGCAATTTATTGCAGAAAATTATTCATGCTGCAATTTATTGCTTATCATTGAACGATATTGCGTTTATTAGATGTCCACAAAATTTCATGGTTAGTAATTTATTTTCATTATATAATTATTGGGATTCATGAGTAATAATCACTCACGGAAACAGATAATCTATGAATGACTCATAATTGAAATATTTATTGCTCTTATCAAATGAGGCAGTTATTCCCACTTTGTCAGCAGAAAATAAAATTTTGTCGAGTATAGTGATTTCAGTCACATCAAAAGAATTCAATGTTGAATTACAGTAGAATATTGACAATCTTCTAAAGAAAAATCAATTTGACATAAGTTTTCCACTAATGGTTCATATCATGGAACCATCGACACCATGGAACAATGGAATATCTAATCTAAAACCATCATTGTCTTATTTTGAAGCATACAGAATCGACAAAAACAGAATTCCGATTCAGTTCTATTATTTCTTATCTATTTTTGAAACGGTATTTCTATTCAAATTATTTTTCTCATTTTTAATTGAACATAAAATTATCGTTGGCAATCTTCAAATTAAATTCTTGAAATATTACAAGAAAAGTGAATGTTGATTGTTCTTATAATTGCATGAAATTATTCGGTTGAGGTTGAATATAAAATATGTTGTATTATTACAAAATGATGGATTCTATCCAGTTTATCCGGATGAATCTTCCATTGAATGTTACTAAACTCAGTACTGGAACATTACCATCAGCAATGGAAATAATACTAACAAATAATAGAGACTCGATACAGGTACCGATGCTAACATTCATTCACAGATCTGAATCTAGTGATATATTGTGCACCAAGAGAGTTGCAATTCATATTTGGCACAAGCTTGCAATAATAAATCAGAGAAGTGTTCGAATGTCATCTGCCTTGCAATATCATCTTTAGTTTTAGTGGAATATATTAATGGTGTGTCAGACAGCCCAAACCACATAGGGAAGTTTAACTATAGAAGGGAACTCACTGTAGAAGGAAGATGTATCTGATTGGATAGGATAGCAATCGCATATTGAAACAGCATTCCAATGATTGGCTTCGTCTTGTTATTGTTGTTATCAGCTGAGAGGAATGGATGAGAGAAACTGATTATTTACTCGTACAGTGAGATCCACTTCAAACTATCAGAATTCCTTTCTAGTAATATGAATGCTTCGATTCGATTCATACTGACAGTTGAAATGTCAATTTATTATACAGAATTGAGGATAGAAGCAATAGTGTAGTGGGAGAGAAATATAAGGAGAGGGAGTGAGATGCTATAATACACCCATGGTAATACAATAATATCGTATATTATCATGAATCATAATACAGTACCTCAAACTCCTATTTAAGGGTCAGACCGGGAGTTACAGGTAATTACAGATAATATCAATAAACGATTCATCTCAATAAAAATCAATTATTAATGTCCAGTTGAAGTGCTACAATTTCAATAATAGACGAGAAAAAAGGAAACATTGATTACGGGGTAAAAAACGTCCAACACCCCTGAAAATACGTCTGAAATTCTCCGGATCACACGTGTGATCTCTAGTGATATCGTTCTATTTAGGGCACAAGTGAACATTAACAACACGTATGGAACACTTAAAGACCTTCCATTGTTTTCATAACAAATACTTTCAAGGACAACTTTTATAAAGAGAGGTATTAGCTATTAGCTTGTTATGTATGAAAGTTATTATCATTTTAAGTGATGATAATGTTTGTTTATAATCAATGTTTCAATTGAATGATGTTTGCAAACCGATTTTCAAAGGCTATTCGAAATTGTGAAAATTATTGAATGAATCTACTTCAAAATATACTTGATTTACGACTTGAAAACATTGTAAATTAGCATTATGGACTCGAATCGAACGTTTCTTGTCCAATAGCATATTATTTGAAATTCAAACTGAATAAAAATTTTGGAGTGGAAATATATCATTAAAGATTCAAGAGTGCATCTAGATGCAACTAGATTTTAGTCTTGTCTAGTAGCTATGTCGAAAACATACCTTCTATGTGCTAGCTATCCTATAGCTCTAGCTCTATAGATTTCCTGCTAGCTAGTCTATGTGGCCTGAATAGCTCATTTCGAAGATATGTGAATGAAGAGTAAGTTATGCCGACCGAGCAACCAAGCAGTGAGCTTGAGTGACCAATAAAATTTATATTTTCTACTTTCCTTGAGTTACTACGTTCGGAGGCAAGGAAATTATTGCATTCGAATAAATGTTAGAAATGCCCCAATATTGATATTTTTCTAGGTTCAAGTAATTAATGATTGGGTTTTCAATGTGTACAATTTACTAAAGCTTCAAAGGTTCTGTTCTTGGCCATGACAGGTCACAGAGTATCACTTGGCCACAGTGCATGCACCTGTGTTTGATCCTTAGAAAATCTCATAACACTTGGTCAACAAGTCACATGAATGTCAAGAGCATGGAGAGGAGTGGTCACTTGTGGTACTTGAACCCTGGGTACTTGGAGTAACTTCATTTACATAACATGGGAAGCAATTCTATTGGTCTATGTGCCGGTTGCACAAAAGTCGGTTAAATTTTAACCGTGATTAATTCCACGAGAACCAATCAGAGAAGCCGTCTTATCAAAAATGCCCTCTCTGATTGGTTCTCGTGAAATTAATCACCTTTAAAATTTTACCGTCTTTTGAACAACCGGGCCAAATTCGATAAGAGCCTGTGTTGCAATAATAGATAGGGAGGAACAATGTACCAAGAACGCAATATATATTAGGTACATTGAAGATTAAGGTACTAGCTCGGATAATAGATTCTGAGAATTATTGTTGTTCAACGAAAATATACTAGCATCAGAAGTTGTGGGTTATGTTTGAGGCATCAACAAGCCTTGATCTATTCTTTCATTTATTTATTGTATGATATCGACCAAATATAACTTTCGAAATGGCACAAAAGGCTTATGCCCAACAATCTTCCTGTTCCAACGTATTCAACATTCCAAATGCCGATTACTTACTATGTGTCATTTTTTCAAAAATCTACAGTTCAAAACAAAGGAAAAAACAAATTTTGAATTTGAAAAAAATCCCCAGGAGTCACTATGAAGGGTAGTTCAAAAAATAGATGTTTTAATCATGTAGATGGGAGAAAAATGTTGTATACGTCACGGGAACAAAAGTTATATTTCTTCCTCAGAGAATTTGTCACCCTTGGCTTCGCTATGGCCTACAATCGTTCCCCCTCAGGGAGAAAAATTTCACTTTAGAAGTACAAATAGCTTTCGAGCTTGCAAAAAACAAACAACTATAAATACAGAAATAATAACTTTTGCAAGAAGAATATATTAAATAATAAAAATATTTGGAGGCGCCGGGTATCGATCCCGGTACCTCTCGCATGCTAAGCGAGCGCTCTACCATCTGAGCTACGCCCCCAGTTGATATATAATAAAATCTACCTTGATACATAAATGTATTCAACGAAGTTGAATGTGAGGAGAAAAATCACGAGCAATGTGTTATCACCGAGTAACCGGTTTGGAGAGCTGGACGCCTTCTATCAGTAGTTATCAGAGTACAAAATACAGACCAGCATTGAGAGCCAAACGTCTCGTCAGTGTAAATGTCAACAGCTTCTCGTTAAGAAAAAGAGAAGAATCTTCTTCCGAATTGCATGTTCGAAAAAGAACAGAAGGATGGAACCTAGGATGGAGTGGATGAGTTCCAGTACATTCATTACAAGTCAAAATAAACCTATATAGAAGGCTAAGCCATTTGAAGTTAGGAGTGATTTTCTGTAGAAAAGGTTTTCCACGATGCTGTGCCGAGCTTCTGTCTTCCACCATTGAAAAACTATCTGCATTTCTCCAAAGTTATATTCTTTGTCGCATCAAGTTCTGTAGTATCTAGAACTGCTGTAACTGTAAGACACCTGAGATTCTCATGAAAGCTGATACATTTTTATGAGTCAAGATCGAGTTAGATCATATTATATCAAACTCAGATGGCAGTTGCTTCAGCTTGTAGTTGGTATAAATCAACTATAATAGTATAATAGTGAATCAACTACTATTATAGTATCTCAGATCAGATGAGTTGGCTTTGGCATACTCTAACTTTTTGGATTATAAAAGAGGTGTATTTACATTGCTGAATATTCATCATGGAATAAGTCACTGTTTTTCTGATTGGGGTAAAACTGCTTCCTCCTCCTCCACCATCCACTCCTCCTCCTCCTGGTGACGTAGAACCTGAGGCGGTGTGGTGAGTGATGAGAATAGAATAGAATAGAATAGCTGCTTTTTTTTACCTAGAAGGGCGGAGTTAGGGCGCAGCCGGCCTTCTCGTACACTCAACCCTCAAGGAGAGGTAGAGGATGAGAATCAGGATGTTAGAAATTGAATGATCAGTGATTACATACATGCGAAACTATTAACCTAGCTCCGCAGTGCAGGCTGGATGCTTGTCTGAATCGGACTAGGCGCTGAGACAGCAAATAATAGCAGCGTTGGTGGGAATGCGAGCGGCCGCAGTAACATCTTCCACCCAGCAATAGTCGGCGTAGTTCCGCCTGGTGGACAGACGAAAGATCAAACCAGTCGGTTATTTGATCCCTCCAGCCAGGCTCAGCCAAGCAGCCGAGACAATAGAACAATGGAGTGACGGTCTTATTCGCGTTCATCAGCAGTTTTCTTTCTCACGATTATTTTTGATTGTGTGTTACCTATGATCAATAATAACTCCAGTCACCAGTAAAAAGTTTCCAGAAACGTGGTTTACTACCATATAAATGACTTTTCATGATGATTTTTAATTATTTAAAAACATTGTTAACATTCTGAGCCTTCAGGCTAAACTTGGGGTCGCTGAGAACGAATCTGCAATCAGAATTTCTCTATCACGAAAAATAACGAAAAAATCCCAGCTGTTGATCTTCCGGCAACCGTTAACAGTCATCCTGCAATGCGGCCGAAACACTTCCAAGCCAGACACCCATCTCAAATGACAACAACGCCAAGCTGTGAGAAAGCATCCTGCACTGCGGCGCTAGGTTTAGGTCAAGAAGGAAGAACCAGTCTGCACTTGCTCTGCAGCTTAGTAAAGGATAAGAAAATGGAATTACAACATTTTTGCTTGTCCTACATCCATCCATTATATACGGATTATGTCTCCATCGTACAATTAATGTCTTAAAAATAATTCTTCTCACACTTTGTCGAATGAAATATATTCATTACTCTAGAGTCTAAAATGTCAAGTGCGCATGTCAAGACTTTGACATGAACAAATTTACACTTTTAGCATCCTAACATACAATTTATCCCGCATTAAAGTTTCAGAATATTCATAATTTTTCAATTATATTTCATTTTAAGAAGCGAGCTCAACATAATCTCCATATGGCAGAAGATTGAAGAAAATCGGCAAAACTGGAAAGGCCATGTTGAAAGGATGGAGAGCGACAGGATTCCCTGGGCAGTCATGTTGTATAACCCGGTTGGGGAGAGAAGTGTGGGCAGACCCCGTAAAATATGGATGTGATGGTGAGTTTGAAGTCGGAACAGGCAAATTGCCTAATCCTTGTAGGAAGACGACTACGATATTTCATTTTAAAAATCAAATACAAATATACAATCGTGTTACATTCACATTTACAATCATATCATATTCATTTTCAAATCTACAATAAATCATGTCCCTATTTTGTCCAAGTTTAGTTGCATGAATCAGTGATTAACAAAACCTATCTAAAGGATTGGATTCCACGTCGACTGGGCTTTACTTCCATTGCCGTCCTTGTCTGTTGATTCTCAATTTCACACCAGTTAAGTGTGAAAAGCAGTTGATATGTGATAATAGCACAACATGATATATTATGAGGAATGTGTTCTATTTCAAAGCTTGTAAGAAAAAGTAATATTAAATTTTCACATGACATGTGAAATGGGTATTCAAATATCCTTCTTTACAAACACCGTACAACAATGAAATAGTTCAAATCGAATAAAAATCTGCTATTTCATCACTAAATTATCACTATAGTCCTAACATAAGGGATAACATTGCACACGAGAAAAAGACAATTCAATTTTCTTTCAGATTGCTGAATCTTGTTCACCGTCAGAAAAGAAATATTGATGCATGTGGGTGTGTTGGAGTCGGAAAATGACGCACGGACATGCACGCTCGTTTCTTCCAATCAAAACCTTAGCTGATGCGATTTGGCGACCTCTTGGAGGGGGTGGGGGATCACAGGGCAGTTTGGGGGAAAGTGACGCTGATAGAACACCCTTAATCTTGTTGACGCCTCGTCAAACAGAATACTTCTTCCCCTTTACTCCGATCACCCTCTTTTTTCTTCTCCTTCTAAGTCCTAATTCTCTTCCTGAGGGATGCCTAACACTCTTTATAACATTGCCGATCACGAATATAGCAGCTCATGCTCAACTATTTTACATTGAATGTAGAAGAGTACCTAGAGAAAGTTTACAAGATTCAAGACTTTAGTATCTTGGATCATAATCATATACAAGGTAGTATAATACTATATACTACATACATATAGGTAGTATAACAAGTAAGCTGTGATTTAAGGAGTGAGTTTGATATTGTTTTCTAAATTTCTAAATTATTCAATATTTTCAAGCTTTGAATTACATTTTGGTGCAATATTTTCATTCTTTTCGGTTTTCAATCTAATTAAATTCTAATTTTTTGTTTGTATTTTCCTGGACTCGAATTTTGTTTCAAAGTGAATCAACATAACCTACTTTTTAGACATACTTCTATCAACATTCGGAAAAGGAACAGTTTTGGGCTAGGCCTGTTGGTTCTTTTCTGTTGTTCCTTTTCTGATTTGTGTATAATGAAATGTGAATAACAGAATGATATTATGACTAACTGGTGGAGATTTAACAAATGATTAAAAAAGGATTTGAAGGAATATTCTTCCTATTTATTTTAACACACAATAGGACAGAGAATAACTCTCCGAAAGAGAGAGACGGAGGGTGTGAGAGAGGGCGGGTGTTAGACGGAAGGAGGATGAATGTGAGAGCGTTACTCGTGTGAGAGAGTGAGACGAATTCGGAGATCACTTTCACTTGTGAGAGAGCAAGTGGGAGCGTTGTAACTTGGGCCAAGCTGATACTGAAGCCGACCAACCTTGCACCTCTGCAGCATTCTTGATCCAGATTCGCATTTGTACGCCTTGACTGCCTTCGGCTAAGAAAACCAATTTCAAATCGCCTTCTTGTACTTTCTGTAACCTAATGCAACAATGTGGGGGGCGTAGCTCAGATGGTAGAGCGCTCGCTTAGCATGCGAGAGGTACCGGGATCGATACCCGGCGCCTCCAATAATTTTTTTATATATCAAATTATTTTTTTTGGGGCGAGAACAAAATTCGAGATGGGCATCTATGAGTCTTAATTTTTCAACTCGTTTCAACTTAATTTTTCAAGTCGAAATTTTTCAACTCGACCATAGAGAGGGGGAAGATATGCGCATTTTACAGCAGCCTTCAATTTTGAAAGGAATAAGTCAGGAAAAAATCACTGTGTTATTATTTTAATCAATGGATTTAACGATTTAAAATCTTATTATATTAAAGCTGCAAAGACAAGAAATTCACAGCCAAAACGGCTGATTGTCACGGAGAACCCATCTCAAAAACAGTTAGACAACACACTGGAGGCTATGAGAAGAGGTTATTCTATATGCGAGTCATCAGTGGTTGTAGCTACTGGTGTACTTAACTGTTGAATTTGTGAACTACAGGTGAACTAATCAATTTGAAATGAGTGGCCGTAATCGAGTGGATCAGATGCTGGCTTTCTGATTCAGAGGCCCGGGTTCAAATCCCGGCCGGGCAAGATATTTATCTCGGGTCACTCCCGTGTTTCGGATGGACACGTTAAGCCGTCGGTCCCGGCTGCTAAAAAGCAGTCGTTAGGTCATGTCAGAGGCCCTGAAATTGATCAGTTGCGACCTGAAAACTCTGACACCAGGCCTGAGCCAGCCGGTCACTCGATATTATTATTATTATAATTTGAAATGGTTTGAAAATTTCAATGACTCACGAAAAATATTATCTCTGACACATCCAAATGATGCATATCACCATCAAACTACTATAATATTATTATGCTGAATTTTCTACTGCTGATTATACCAGTCAACGAACTGTTGTAGATGGCATTTTAGGACCACAATTTTTGACCGCTCTGTTTGGGATAGTAAGTCCCTACTATTACCACAGTGCTAAGAGAGTGTGGGTGGTTAAGAAGTACAATATTGTTTTCTTCTCTCCTTCATCTCGAATATAATGCGACTTACGGACGATATAATGTACTATTTTTCCTTTTTCATGAACCCCAATGAACAGCAATATCAACGTTAATATTACTGGACTTCATGAGTCAAAATTGACAAACTTAAACTCTATCAATCAAGCTTGTAGAATGTAGAATGTAGAAAAGATAGATAGAGTAAATGTCGTTCAGAGTAACAGAGTAAAACAGTCTGGGGTGTTTTGATGTTGGTGGAGGGGGGTGCAGTAGTTGTAATATGACTTTTAGCAAATCCCGACTTATGGTGGAAGGGGGTAATTTATCAGTAAATTGATAGTGACAGATAACAGAAATAAACTACCCAAGCCAAGAAAAACAAGTATGATTAAAATTGCTGCTGATAGCCCACAAAACGCACTCATCATTATTGCTTCCAAAGTGCAGTTAGAAGCAAAAAGCCGGTGGAGTAGGTTGATTTTCCCTACCCTGCATAAAATCCATGAAAAGTAAAACCTATCAGTCGTTGGCGTAAAACACGGCGAGTAATTGTTGATAATTGTGTCGTTTAGCCACGAAAGGTTTCACTCTAATGTGAAGGCGCGTAGTTTTAGTAATGGTTTTTAAAACGACCGCATTTAAAAACAATTTCATGTCGGTTGATGCACTGATTGAGGTGCATTTGTAGGATGAGTGGCACAGTTATTTTGCAGTTAGTTATTCCCTGTGTGAGTGTGAGTGAATCGGCTGCAATAAATAGCTGAATATGAGAGTGAGAAGAAAGGGTGTGTGATGCACCATGCAACTACCCCCTGTAAGGGGGTTAAAGTACTGGCAAGTGGGGCGACCAGTGCAGGCTAGTTATTTATTGATAACTTAATACCTGCACCTGTGTTGGACCCACTTTTGCACCAGCGCGACGATTTTCTGGCAAAACTGTTAATATTGATGGTCGGCTAATGTCAACTGTAATGTTTGCCTGCTAGGCAGCCGTCAGCCAATCAACTGTGTCCATTATGATTTGTTTGTTGCTAGTTGGGCGGTTGGCCACTGGATAGCGCCACCAACAAATGCCTACCATTCCCATCCCTTGTTTCATATGTCACTTCTGTACTTGTTAATTGCTTGCATTTACTTGCAGCACTGCTTTGTAAATCAGACACACACCCATACATAAGGTACACTGTGCTTGCTTTATAATTATGCATAAAGTTCAACTGAGACATATTTTGTATAGCATGTCATATAAATTGATGCCACTGCCTAGAATAGAATACACCATGAAATGAAAGTGAAAAAAATGTTCAAAATTTTTAAATTTTATTGTTCAATAATAATTACTGGATGGCCTCTCTGCAGCCTTCACAAATCATACAGCCCCCTCAGAGTAGTGTATAGGAATTTGAGCATGTCGTAAAATTTTCGTCAAGTCCGTCAATGCTCATGATTTATGATTTCAGAATCCAAGATTGGAGAATAAGAGATTCACTTGATTCGATCTGTAATTATTCCATTGAAATAAACTCCAATGCCTGAACATTAATCAGGAATAGAACTAATTTCCAATAATAGTATTATTGGCCACAAAAAAGGAATGAGTGTAAACATTAGTGAAAGTGTACCGTGTAACGTATTAAATTTTGATAAGCAAGCAAAATCGCTAATGGAAAGAATTTTTATAGGTCTTGAGCAAACAGCAGCTCTATTATCGCCAAGTGCGATAGCAACATGTGAAAGATTAGATGATAACGGGTATCATGGCTAAAATTAGACAGCCGAATAGAAAAGAGTTTTATTTGCTATTTATTATATTATATAGAATATTGAAATTTTGAGGTTAGGCTATAATACCTACTGGTCGGCAATCTAATAATCGACCAAGCCATGTAATTTGAAATCTAGCCAGACACCTTGGCAAAATTTTGTTGTAAACAAATAGTATTCAACTAGAGGATTTGGTAAGCACATGGCGACTTATTGTAAATAGGAAAACAACTTATAAAATGCACAAAAATTTATTATATTTAATGAGCATGTACAAAACACCAAAAAATAAATAAAAATATTAAGGAAGTATGTATATTCAGTAGGCGCATGGATACATTTGTGAATTTTGCATAAACCAATCAAATTACAGTAGTCGATGGGCGGCAATAGCGAGCCGATTCAAATTTATCTATAGATATTTTTATAAATGATAAGAATATATAAGTTATCACTACTCAGTTTATGTATCGGATGTAATCCAAGTAATTATAAAATATAATACCTAAGATATAGGTCATAACTTAGCAGATTGGCACGGACTATTTGATCTTTTTAATGGCGTAGTAGTGGAATTTTTAAATATATGCAAATTTGTAAGTCGGAGGTATGATCTTAGAAAATAGGGGTAGAACAGACCCACTTGCCTGCCAGATGCTGCCATGGAACGCCACTAAATTTTTATAGAGTACAAGCCCCTTTTGTTAAATTGTACATTTGAAAGATTTAAAGTTTAAATTCATAAATTGATTTGTATAAGACTTAGTGATGCTATATTAAAGCATAAGTCATTTGAATATTTATTATTCCCTGGAGAAGACGACTCGGCCCCAGAAAATCCAGGACGATAGGAAATCGGATCGCACCAACATCTTGTGAAATTCAGCACATGAGTGATAAATTTAGGGCGCCCTCAGTGCTTCGAGTGAAACAAAAATATAAAAAGCTAGCTCGTCGAAAGGTTATAAATATTGAAAGTTTTCATAAAACTTGCGCAAGTCTTAGAATGTACAAAAAAAGCATATTTTATCGGATAAGAATTGTATCAAATTTTTATGTCTAAAGATGCACAGATTAAAGGAGTATTAAATTTAATATTATAATGTACATATGCTCACTCAATCATAAATTTATTAGCAAATTATAAAGATATAAATGTAGCTCATGTTCAATGGATAAATTAATTTATCTAATTCCACCAGAGGCCGAACCTTAAGCCCTGAGATATATTCTGAGATGTATACATATTAATATATTTGAGATTTGTGATTTATCAATTGATTATTTTTATTTTTATTGGAAGGAAGATATATATTGAGATTTTTAATCGACAAGCAGCAGCAGTCGATATCTGAGCTGCATAAAATAAATGCATATGATTAATGATTTGAAAGCACATGATAACGTTTCGTGCTAAAGAACTAGTGAGCAATCTGTGATATTCATTTTTGATAATTTGTTCTATTTTTACTATTTTTGCTTGTTGCTCTATATATTTCTATATTTATTTATTTGTTGATATTTTTTGTGTAATATATGTATCAAGTTTTTATGGTGTATCCTTTATTTGTTCCCCTTCCATGCATGACCAATCTCATATTTATTTATCGAGTTACCAGTATTGAAGTATTAAGAAAATTACCATCCGACTTTATTCTTCTCGAATAAGTTGGTTTAGACAGCAATATATAGCATTGATAATCAAATCTTTGGAAATAATACGTTCCAGAGATTTTATAAAATTGTCAAGAGCAGGTGAATTGCGGGAGGCCTGGGTGAGCCTGTAAGAGTTTTGTCTAATTTATATTCTAAGAACCACAACCAGAAGTATATATTTTTTACTCATGCTTTACCGACTGCAGCCAAGCCAGGCAAACCGTTTGACAAAAAATAACGTGAGAACCGATATAATGTAGTTGTTGTCAAAAATATCACTTATTCATTGTAATAATTACAAACATGTTCCAACACCAATGGTGACATTGAAACATGCTTGAAATTATTACAATACATGAGCGATATATTTGACAACAACCCATGGTGTTCATTATGGATAGATATCACAACATCTCACCAACCCCAGTACCTTACTGTCTGAATTTTTATGTATGAATTGAATTGTATTATCATAGAAGAATATAATTATTATTATAATATTTATATATTCGATTATCTTTGTGAATCCATGTGAAGATTAAAAACTAGTGGAAATTAGAAGTAGCTCAATTTCTGTGGTGATAATTTTTTCTCGATGCATTTTGTAAGTTCAAGTAATAATTATGGTAGGCTGCATTTTTGGGAAAGGAAAGTGTAATATGGGGAGTATTTTCTCAATTTTGTCAAGTGATACTTCAACTTTATAAGGAAGACTGACAACATTTTTATTATTGAATGCTTGACTAGTGACCAGTAATGAGTGAGAGGGATAGAGATTAGAATTATTTATTTATATATGTTACAATATATAGGCTACTCACTTTAACAATAATTTACATCAAATGACAGTATGACTCCCCCGCTTGGGGAGAGAGAGGATGAGAGAGATACAGTCAGAGAGGGGAAAAGAGGAAGTGATTGATTAGGGGAGGGAGAAGGAGTGTGAGAAAGAGAGAGTGTATGGATGGAAATGAGAGGATGTACGAGTGTAGAATGTGAAGAAGGGAGAAGAGAAGAGGGAATAGATTGTGGGGAAGAGAGTAAGTGAAGGCAGAATGAGAGATATTGAGTGAGCAAGAGAAGCTGGAGAGTGAGTACGGTAGTGAGCAGAGGGAAGGATCGACGTCGTCTATTAGATTTATTAGCATAATGATACGCGGCGCTCCTCAAAGGCGACGCCTTGCGTCGGTTGCCTCAGGCTACTGCGCACGCGCATCACCTATGTTGTGCGCACACACAGCATCTTATTATTCTAACTGAATTTATCCCACAAATTTCGTGCTCTGCAATACTACCATTTCCAGCAGCACGTTTGTCTGTCTGCAACTTCACCATATATTTCACTCCTCCAAAATGAATTCTATTCAGCAAACACCTGTACAGTATTGTGAACATGAAATTAGATAGGACCAAATCATCAAATTCATTTGTGTAGATTTTGTAGATTATGTTGACATTGTAGTTAATGATGGATGATTCTACATGATTTAGATCATGTAGATCAATACTCTTTTATGATAGTGGATTTGTGCAGAGATTGACTTGAGTGGGTGGGTGTATATTAAAAAACAAGTCTTGGCTTGAGCACCAAAGCAAGAAAACAGATGAATCATACAAAAATTTCATGGATATTCTCAAACAAGTCACAAAAATTTTCCGAAAAACCAAAAGACAGTTTGAAATAGAGAGAATAGATAAAATAGAAGAAAATGGTCAAAAAGCCAACAGCCGGGATTATTTCCTAAATTTCAAGCAGTCAATCTCTAAATTCGAACCAAATACCCTTTAACTAAAAAATTCTGAGGGAAAACTTGCACACAGTGACAGGGAAAATGTAGAGATCCTTGCTACTACCTTCAGATCTCTTCTGAACTGCGATGATCCAATCTCGACTCTTGAAATTGATACAAATACTCCAATAAAATCAATGCAATCGCAAATAGATCCAACTACAGGGGAATTTCGCTTCTAGATTGCACATATAAGATACTGTCGCGAATAATTTACAACAGAATTAAAGATCAGCTAGATCTAGAATTGGAAGAATACCAGGGTGGTTTCCGACCGTGGCGAAGTTGTGCTGACCAAATATTAACGCTAAAATTAATCATGCAATATTACAGGAAACGAGGCAAACAACTAGTACTCTCTTTTTTTGATTTCAAAAAAGCGTATGACAGCATCCATAGGCCATCTTTACTGAAAATTTTAAGGCATTTGAGTCTCAACCCGAAGTTGATCAAAATGATTGAATTATCTTTAACAGATACAAAATCAAAAATGAAGTTCAGAGGAGAACTGTCTGAGGCATTTGAGATAAAAACCGGCTTGAGACAGGGCGATGGGCTCTCTCCAATACTCTTTAACTGTGCTCTAGAATTCATCATTAGGAAATGGAGAGAAATTAATCCTGAAACCATACAAATTGGCTATCATAAAGACAACATCAAACTTAACTGCTTGGGTTTTGCAGATGATTTGGTTTTCCTTGCAAATGGAGTAGCAGAAGCACGACAACAAATAACATCTTTGGAAGAAATAGCAGGAAAAGTCGGACTGAAGATTTCTTACGAAAAAACGAAATTCATGATAACTGATCCTTTGAGTATAAATAAGATTAATATTAACGGAAGTCTTATTGATATTATGGACAGTTTTAGATATCTAAGAGAGACGATCACATGTAATCTTAGTGAGAAGGCCTCATAGAAGGCCAGAATTTCAAAGCTTTCCAAGGGACACCATGTAACTAGGGACACTTATAAGAGAAAAATTCTTTCCATTCATACAAAACTGAAACACTACAAGGCAGTTCTAAGATCACAAGCAATGTATTGCAGTGAAACACTTTTCAATATTGATGGAAATGGAATTAAAGAAACTATAAGAAGAGTTGAAAGACGGATTCTTAGAACCTGCATAAACAAAAAAAATGTAGTTGACAACCAGTTCAGACTCCTTCCAAGAGAACAGATTTATAGAGAAATCGAACCAATAACTGACGCAATGCGCAAAAAGAGAATTTCTTTCTTTTGGACATATTCTCAGAACCCCAGCGAATCGATTGTTAAGAAGACTTATTGAAAAATTCATGAGTGCAAAAACAGACAGAGCCACAATTCCTTGGCTTGTGGAAATAAAAAAAGACATATCGGAACTAAATTTAACTATTGACGATGTCAAAAATCGCACAAAAATCTATAGGGAAACCATCACTGACAGAAAGAGGATCTTATCTATAAAAACAATTAGGAAAAGGCAACAGGTTTGTTCAGATGAATTGAAAAAAGAAAGGTCTGACAGAATGAAAAGGTACTGGGAAGAAAGGAAGAGAATTGAAGCGAATAAACGAAGAAAGAGGACTAACCAGAGACTACAGTGATCCTATGTGGTCATAAAATTGAAAAAAAACGTTTCTTCAACTAGGCATATTTCCGAATTGCATGAAACAGCACAGGCTACACTATATCAAGGGGGGCCACAACGTGGCTCGCGAGCCACATGCGGCTCTTGAGTTAATCTGGTGCGGCTCTCGAACTCAAGTTCAGAGTAAAAGTATTCGTGATTTTTTGACTGATTATTAGTAAAAAATATTACTGAAAATGATTGAAAGCCATCCTGATGTTCAAGTGGAAACTGAAGATAATTTATGTAAATTGTCTGGTCTTGCTGAAGAAATCAATGGCAGATTTAATGATTTGAGAATGCTCAAGACTTCATTTTCATTCTTAGAAAATCCTTTTGGTGTTCATGTTGTGGGCGACGGCTGTCCTGTTTCATCACCAATTATAAATGATACGGCAGGTGTAGAGTTGGAGATAATAGAACTGTAAGAGGATGAAGGGCTGAAAGGACTAAAACGAAGGGGCATTTCAGCTATCGATTTTTGGAAAAAAGTCCCAGAAGAAAAATACCCTCTAACAAAAGTGTGTGTTATGAGATTAATCTCAATACTTGGTACTTCGTATGTGTGTGAATCACTGTACTCAACACTTAGGTTCCTAAAATCTAAACATCGTTCTGAACTAACTGATGAACAATTGAGTGAACTAGTGCAAACTGCGCTTACCAATTATCAACCAAACTTCAAACAACTAACAGCTAAAATGAATACTCGTAGAAGCACTTGAACACTTTAATTTTGAATATGTAATGAATAGAGTAAAATAAATGTTCCTTCTTTTAAAATTAAAGAGTGTCTTTGATTTATTAACCATAAATTCATCTCCAAACAATGCGGCTCGCTTTGAAACAAGCTTCATAAATTTGTGGCTCCCTGAGTTAAGGCTAGTGGCCACCTCTGCACTATATATATTGGATTTTCAAAACAACTCAATGGCTAATAAAACATTTATATTTTCTCCACTTTTCCAGGTGATTAATTCATTTTGCAAATGATTCATTTCTAATAGATACAATATACAATATGAATGATCGATTTTGTGTGTAAGACATGAATAGAAATCGTATGAAATATGAATAAACTTCGAGTTTTCCTTTAGAATCTAGCACCCTAATGTCAACAACTTTCCCTAGGACTTGTGAAATTAAATCAAGATGAGGTGCAAAAAATAGGCTATTTTGTGTGAACCAATTAAATTTCCAAAACTTTGTACTTGTACTTGGAGAGAAAAATATCAAATGAGTTTATATTTTCCCTAGGACTTGAGATATTGAATCAAGATGAGATGCAAAAAGGCTATATTTATGGGAATCAAAAAAAATTTCAAAACTTTGCATTATTTGTATCTGGAGAGAAAAATATCAAATAATATGACAGATGTAGTTGTAGTAGTCCATTAACAGAAGGAGTGAAAAATGAATGAAAATTCCTTCTGTTTTTACCCACGATCTATCTAGAGATTGCACGAAAACTCAACGTTACAGATTTTCTGGCCGTAAATTTATTCTCCGTATGAAGTTTTCTTTGATTTATAGTGCGCGCGCAGCCGAGAAAGTTTGAACAGGAAGCTGAGTGAAATAGAACCGTGATAAAGATGCGCGCCACGCGAAATTTCCAATTTAAACTAAGTGTACGGCGATTATTCTCTCTATTTATTACATAGCACCGCTGCCTGGCAAAGGGGTATTAAGCAAAGTACGTTTTCTCAGATGGTGGCGAATGGGCGCTGATATCTTATTGTAATTATTAGGAGTAGAGAACCGGCAAAGTAACGGCAACACAATAAGTCTGTGCCTTATAAATCTTAACAAATTCGACGTAATTTATGCGTTCATAAAGAAGCAGTGGCTGGCCTGTCTTTTCTTTCCCTTCCTCTCGCTCTGTTTCTCTCCCTGTTCTTCTCCTCAATCACCCTTTTCTTATCCTCCCCTTCCTTTCTCTTCTTCTGCTCATTCTTATTCATCTTCTGCTTCTTTCTGTTCATATGCTTCATCATTTTCTCTCCCCACTCCCTTCTTCACTCTCCCTTTCCCTTAGAATTCATCCTTCCACACCTTTATCTTCTTTGTTCTTCCCCATTTCCAACCTCCTTCAGGCAAGCTCATTTGAATCCGCCTCTACTTCGTTTCCCAACGCCCAAGTACCTTACCGACTATTAGTTCAAGTTCATTTTGCTTGGAAAGTTATTGTCCTAAGAAGCAAACTTGTTCGCTGAATTATTAGGCTGTTATGAGATGGGGAGAAATTGTCATGAATAATTATTGCTACTCGTAAATCAATGTCTGGAAAACCTTCACAGTTTTTGATGCAACTTTGGGAATAGGTGGAATGAGTGGCATAACTCTTTTGAAATTTAGTCTGTTGTAATATTTATGGAAGATATGAATAAGAGTGGAAGTAGGAGAAAGGAGATATGTTTGAATATGACCATAAATAAATTTTGAATTTCAATCATATTCAAAATATATTATATAGTTTGTTCTTGTCATTGTCCGTAAAAAGGGCATCAACTGTTCACTGTACATCACTACAGCTGTACATCAGCTTGAGTTAACAGTGAAATTTTGAACATAAAAGACCTATATTATCAAGCTATTGTTTCTCTATTGACGCCTATAGCCTATTCACACATCACTACAAGAGTTTTGTAGTACCTTCAAGACTTTGTTGGTGTTTTACTGAATGATATATAAAACATCACAAATTCTGCAACTCTTCACGAATTTTTAAAGTTCCGCTTTTTAGGAATCTTATATTTATCAATGCTCATTCACTCAGACTAGACTACAAAACTCTGGTGTCAACGGTGCCATGCATCAGAAGTCGAATAAATTAATATACATACAGTATTCCAACGTGTGGCCTGAATATTATTTCGCAATCAGTTTCCGGTTTTGAGGGGGTGTCATGCTCGATTTACCCCCCACCCCGGAAGATGCCTTCCTAACCCCTCACCTATGGGGGGCGCCCCCTGCAGGGCGCATCGAGAAGTTGCCCCTGTCAACAACCCCCTTTCACAAACCCTGTTCTCAATAACACCATCCCTTAACATTGTTCTCTCAATAGCACCATCACACCTCATAAAGCCGTCTAAAATGCCGTAATGAGCCGCTTGAGCCGCCTTTATGCGTTCATCCCTCCACCTCTACTCATCACAATACAAGACACGCGTACGTTTTATTTTCAATCATTTTAGTTTTTTGTCGTTATAGTGAAAGCTTGAAAAAATTACTGACATGGACGGGGAGTTGAATTGATTGGAGTCATTGCACTACTGAATAGACTTATTCAAACGAAATAGACTACTGGAGTTGTCAAATATATATTTTCATACGGGATAATCGATTAATTAGGCCACATTATGATCATCAGCCTGATGAATAACTTTGTGTTTTTGATAGCATTATTACAAACCAGCGATTGAGAGACGTTGGTAGACAAAGGAAAATGTGGTCTCAAAACTAGACACTAATAAAGATAAATTTTAATTATTTCGATAAATTTTAATTTTGAAAAGGCTATTTGAAGACAGCGACAGGCAATCGTACCTATACCATGGAAGTCAGAAGAAGAAGAAGAAGAAGAAGAAGAAGAAGAAGAGATAGCACTATACTGACATTAGCATAGAGAAATGTTCCATCTTGTAATATACTAGTAGTTCTGTGAACAGTAGACCTCAGGCTCGGTAAGTTACATTGACCTGTTGTTATGTATTCTCAAAAATTAATAAATAATTTATCAATTCAAAATGTCTAGAAAAAAATAAAAATAAAATAAAAATAAATAAATAAAAATAGAGAAACAATATCGTAAGTAGATATCCCATGGTATAGGGAATTTATGTCGCAACCTTTACTGTTATCTCAAGCCGATTACTGTTGATTATTGCCAATTTTTACTGTTTTGTTGGGGTGAGAGTGAATGAGCGGCAAAATTTGAGAGACTAACAGTGTCACACAGCTGCATAGGAAAGAACTACGTGTACTATCGGCTTGGGATAACAGTAAAAGTTGCGACATAAACGCCTTATACCATGGGATATCTACTTATGCTATCGTTTCGCTATGCTACAACGTTGATGGAAAGATACATTTTCAAGATGTTCGATGCTTTTGAACGAGTAGTATTATAGTCCACTAGACAGCTGATTTATGATAAATAATTCTATAGTCTGATTTTTACGGTAATATTGGCGTATGAAGGAGGCTCCTTTTTCCTTTTATATTATCCTTGGAATGCAAAATTTCCAAAAACCTTGTATATGCGTCGACGCGCAATTTGAAAAGGAACATACCTTTCAAATTTCATGAAAATCTATTTCCGCGTTTCGCCGTAAATGCGAAAAATTTAATGTATTAAAATTTCAATTTGATGTATTACTTCACTACTCAATGTTTTCCTTCTATTGTTATAGCAGATTCAATGAGGGGGGTGAAATTTTCAACTGTGCAACAAGTGTCAACTTATCAGTTCCACTCCTTCAATAGATGGGCAAGAGATGCGTATTTTGGCATTGTTTACATCTCAACTATTCTTCATTAAGCTACAAAGTCAAAAATTGTGGACAAGATGTTCTAGACTCAAATTTCATTGTCAAGTGATCAATTGTTACAAAATTAAAATTTCCCCCCCCCCACATCGAATCTGCTATAACAATAGAAGGAAAACATTAGGTAGTGGAATTATACATCAAATTGAAGAGAAAACAAAGCTCTACAAATCTACAGTGAGCATTCATTTTTACGATGCATTGTTGGAGAGTTGAAGGCCTTGAAACATCAAAAAATAGGATTAAAAGCTGTTATTTTAACAATTTTACACTTTTAAGAGCGTATAACTCGAAAACTGTTGGAGATATCACAAATCACCACAAAACAAATATTGTAGAGAATTTATTAAACTTAATTTCCGAATAGTTAGTCATGTCGGTTGAACGCATTCTTCTCAATATATGAGCGTGTAAGCAAAACATTCAAAAATGCTACTTTTAAACCACCCCATCCCTTTAGCACAAGGGGTAGGGATGAGAACTTTTGATATGTTCACCCCCTAACTGGTCCCAACAAAGCTGCGAATCAAAAATTGTTTTCAAAACATTCTCTCCAAATTCGTTTGTCAATAATTGGTCTATTTTTGCATAACTGAAGATATCACACTCAACACTGAAGCTGCTGCAACAGTCGTGGGGATGTGCGTAAACTTGTGAAATTATACATCAAATTGAAGAAAATTTGATGCTCTTTAAGCTCATGATCAGCATGGATTTTTCCCATTGATATTCAAAAAGTTATAAGAGCAAAAATAGCAAAAAATTGAAGGAGAATGTGTTTTTTCAAAAATGTCACATATTTTAGAGCGGATATCTCGAAAAGTGAAAAAGATATAGAAAACGTTGTGGGATCAATATTGTAAGAAATGATGTAAGCTTTAATTTCTTATGGAATAGTCATGTCTGTAAAATGCATAATTTTCGAGTTATATGCGAGAAACGAAAAAATGGTACCTTTGAACCACCCCCACCCCCTTATCGCAGGTCGTAGGGGTGGGGACTTTTGATATGTTTTCCTCCTCACTACCCTAAACAGAACTGCGGGGTCAAAAATTGTCTTCCAAACTTTTCCCTCTTTACCCTTTTTTGAGCATTCATTGCCTGGACTAATATGCCAATATCAGAGTAAAAATCACACTATAGAATTATTCATCATAAATCAGCTGTCGAGTGGATTATAAATTGCATTCCATGACGCATGCAATTCAATATCTCAATGTAACTTGGTAAAAAATCAGCAGCTGTGTAGACTATAAATTGCATGCCTCATTGAATTTTTATGTACTATTTAATAGGATGCAAAGAACTTATAACAGCTTGTCTGGGCGCCTAGATGTCTTCTGGTTTTCTCGCGCTGAATTCCGGAAAGCCGGAATTCTGGAATTCCGGTTATTATGATAATATTAAATCTTGTGTAAGCATGATCTGATCAAATAAATAGTTTGTATATCAGTGTGGATGTGCATATGGTTTGGGACGTCGTTCAGTTATAAATTTTATCTATTTCATTGATAGCATTTTTGTTCATTATTTGTATTATATTCTTTAATTTTTATGAATTTTTAATTCCCAATTTGTTTTATTTTTACTTTTTTCATAAGTATTTTAAATCTTTGTATTTTTCATTTTTGAATTAGGTGGTATTTTTTTTTTGTTTGTGTTATTTATTATTGTATAAGCTCGTATTATTTTTATTTTTCTGTACAATTTTTGTTAAGGAGACATATTTGGGGAAACCCGTTGTCTCCATTGTGAATAAATAAATAAATGAACTAATGATTGCGTGCAATAACGCATGCATTTAATAAATAAAATCACATAGTATTGTCTCTCGAACTTTCACTGCTTTGAACTTGGGCTGTCCTGTATGTCTTGAAAGAAATTTGATGTTAGCATTTTTGATACAACAACCCCAACAGCCATTAGCCGTTTTCACATCGATATCTCGCCGACATGACATACAGACAGGATTTACTCTGATGGACAGTGTAAGAGGAGGCTGTGGTTTATAACTGCGTGAGGTCTACTGTCCACAGAACTACTAGTATATTCTCATAAACTTTTAAATTTGATATAATTTTCCATTATTGAATTGTGATCATAATGAAGACTTTTATCTGTTCACATAGACTGCAACTTGAATTGTTGATACCTTTGCAGATCCTAACCCTCTGTGATTGCACCCTCCTCACACCTGTAGTAGCAACAAACACAAACCAACCTTGTCCATTAAGCAGTATTTTATCCGCAATCAACTCTACCGTTGGGGGAGAGAAAAAACAGGATGTGGAGCTAATTTTTCGAGTTTTTTGGGAGAACATTATAAGCGTGTAGACAAGCGCGTCAATTATTCTGCTCGTTGTAAAAAAGTGGTGAGAAGGGGGTTGTACATCATTTTTTGCGATTATCAACAGACACCCACCATGTATGCGCATTAGCATTCTTCAATATTAATGAAACAAAAATGATTGAGTTGCTTCTGATATTTTTATCAGTGTGTGGATTAAAAATTGACCGTATATTTTTGAAATTACGCTGCCGCAACAGCACAAAAATTGATGTCACGGATAATGTAAAAATAAATCTTTCGACTGGTTTTTTCAATGCGCGGGAAGTGAAAAACGCAATTTATTGCAATTTTTTGCAACAGTATCAATTTATATTCAGAGCGGATGGTGCACACGAGATTTAGACTGATTGAATGTTCTTATTGTAAGGACATCGATATGGTATGTGGGCATGTACAATGAGATACTTTGGTGGAAATGAAACACATGAAATTGAATATCTGATGAAGCAGAAGAAATCCGAGTCCATCTTCGTTCACCTCTAGTCTGTTCACTCATCACAATTATTCTATAAAAATACTTCAATACTTTTATGATATTTTCAATATTAACTTGTTTCTATCAATATTATAAAACAGTACTTTCAATTTTGAAAAATGGAATACAATGGATTACTATAATAGAATGTGATACTATATATGCTATCAGACGATTGGAGCCTGCTACTACTTCAGAAACAGAAATAATTTTATTCATTCCCTCATTTGTCTCCTCAATAGTACTGCAACTCTCAAAAGAAACTTTGAAACTTCTTAATACTTAGGTCTTGAGAATAATGAAACTATTCATATCCAATCATTATGCTCAAATTCGAAATTCGAAATCAAAATATTAGTTCGAAGAGAAAATTAGTGTAATCTTGTGCAGAATTCAAGATTAGTTGTTATGAATTCTTGAATCATTTATTCATTACGGATTTCGATGTTGTACCAAGTTATTTTCACTGTCAACTAGGGATAAACTGGACTAGAATAAAAACTAGACGAAACGTACAACAATATGCATTAATGTGTGAAACCTTATTAACATTGAAAGTTATTTTTTAGATCAATCAGGATGCATTGTCCACAATACCTTAGTGTTGTTAGCCTCAGTATTGTGGTAGTAATAAATTACAAAGCATTACAAAGTTGCTCGTCAATACATTTCTAATAGTAAAATTGGTTCTATTACAATCAACACAAACATAACGTGAATATTGAAAATGCAGTACCGTATCAATTTTTATATTATAAATTTTCAGAGTTCCCATTTCATTAATTTACTAGACGTTAGACACTGTCTGGTCAGCTTGAAGGAGAAGAATGATAAGATTGAACGGAATAGTGATGTATCTGATGGTAGTCCATTTGTACGAATCACACAATAATAATTTAATCAAAGATCGAATCAGAAAACGTTTGGTTTTAGAAGAACCTTGTTGGATACGAAGGGGAGGGTGAGAGAAGGTAATGGAGTCATGTTCAATTTGAGAAGAACGCTCTTCTTTGAGAAGGGACGAAGTGGAATAGAATAAAAAAGAAGAATCTGTAGATAAAGGAAAATGGGGGGAAAAGAATATGAAGAAGGAAAAACACGTGATATAAACATGACAGACGCTGCATACTGAGTGGCAGGGACACCCTTATCCGATTTTTCCCCTCACCATGTCACCCTCTTTTTCTTGCTCCTTGCTCCTCTCTTATTTCCCCTTCGCCATGTTTTTTCCTCCACACCAAAATCACTCAGCGTCATCCTCATCTCTATCTGTCCACCCTTAATCCAACTCCATTCATCCCCCTACTCGCACCAAACGATATCTGATTCGACACTGAAGGTGTCTACTCCATTCGAGCCCATCCCAATTCTACTCTAGTTGATTCCCGAAATTGTTGAGTAAATTTATCTCGTTCGTTCCTTTTGGTGCAAGTACTACTTGATAATCACAAGCATAACTTGATAATTAATTGATGCATTCATATCATTTGAATTTAATTTCTATACTAGCATTGTCTCTATTACTCATTGAATGCTCCAAAAATGTTATAATCCAGTTATATCTGCTAAGATTTTTCATTTGATGTGGTTGATTTCATATGTATTTTGGTACGGTATTCAACTTGACTACTCTTCCTTATACCCAAGATAATGAGTAGCTGAATGTTCATTCACCAAAGATACTAGGTATAACGATGGATCTTATTCAAAACACTAGGATGTTGTGGGTATGTGAAAAGATTAGGTTATGTGTTTGGTGTAGCACCAAATAATTTAATTATTTATTTAATTAATCATCCAGAATTTATTAGACAACTTACAGAAAAGTACCACAGGCTTATAAGCCAAAACGGTTCCAATTCTAATTTATACAACAGTCCAAATGTAGCTAGGTTATGTGTCACTTAACATTCATCAATTAATTACACACTGAATTTACAATTCAAAACACACAAAAATCATTTTTAAATTAAAATAATACTTCTAAATTAAATTAAAATTCAATCAAAATTAATAGAAAATTCCAAACTTTGAAAATACTATAAAATTTTGAGACCGAAAAGACAAACACACTATTTAGAACTTAGGATAATACAAAGGATTATTGCTTTTTTAATGTTCTTATCATTAGAGCTCACTAACCACTTTGAGTTTGGGTTGAAATTATGTCAGTCGAGCTGAAGATATCAATTTTTTTCTACTTGTGTCAAGATGTTGATTTTATTACTTTGTCTAGGTGTAAGTTATAGTGTAATAGAATCTGACTCATAAATGGAACTGATTGTTTACTAGTAGCATAGAAAACTACATAGAAAACTATATTGTATTCTGTGCTAGTAGTTGATTGGGTATTATTTATTTTTTTACACATGCAACAAAGTGAAAATTGATGGAACAGATGAACGCTGATAACTACTCTGAAATAACAACTTGATCCTTATTAGTTTAGGAATTAGTTAGCAGTTGGTGTCATAGAGCTCAGCAAACACAATTCACTAATAACTGATATAGCGGATAAACAGACAAATCCATTCATCATGATTAGAGGGTTGTTAGAAATGGTTTAATCGTTTTCCACCGATCATTATGCGATTTATTCCGTGCTTTATTGTCGTGATTGTTTGAGCTGTGGCAGAGCTGTTCTCAATGTTCAGTTAAAAGAGAAGGGAGATCCGCTTTTTTAGGGCTGGAGTGTTTTGGGGCTTTGGGGTCGTTGAGAATAAGTACTTGAATGTGACATGTGGCAGAAAAAGGGTGTAACATAATACTCGCGGATACCAACAACGTCCCTCTCCATTTCTACTGTAACTTCTTTCTTTATTACCCTCTCTGGATTTCTCCACTGGTGTGCGTTACTTTTGCCTCAATTCTTCTAGTCTTACACAGTTTTTCTGCAAGGTCTTTTCAGAACTATTTCCTAAGTTCCTCTTACTGCTTCCTTTCCGCTGAATATTTGTTGGGAGATTTGTTAACATTATTGGTAGATTGGCAGACTTACGAAGTGTTATTCCAGTATTACGATGACCAATTATTATGAATAATTTGGAGCATCCAGACTCAAGATTAATAATTCCAGTTTCATTATTTTGTTCTAATTCGTCTTAGTGCTCAGTTTTATCTATGAAATGATGCAATAGGACAGTAAGGCTAGCTACACACACATCGAGTTTTGTTCGTATACGAGTTTTTGCCTTCCTTATGAATTCAATAAGATTAAACAGTTGTTTTCAAACAGACGATGTTTGTCAAGTTCCTTCTAATCTGATAGCATTCATAAGGACGGCAATAAGTCGTACGAACAAATATCGATGTGTGTGTAGCTAGCCTAAATAGGACGGTTTTTGCTAAGATAACTGCAAAAGGAAACTTCTGTAGGATACAGTTACTAGGCCTATATCAAAAATATAGTAAAACTGTACTCTGGAGCATAATATGTGATTCAATAGAATAGAATATATAAATCGCAGCTCAAAATATACTTCGAGTCTCATCTTTACTTACATACTTCGAGTCTCATCAGTTGAAGAGATCGTTATAAATCATAATAACAGAGCATTAATTTAGTTATTCACATAGTAAATTGAATTTAGGACATTAATATTCTACATTATGTTTTAATGTATTGGAACCGAAGTGACACTCGAATTAGTTTGAGCCTTCAATAAGTCAAAAATGGTTAAATACAAATTTTGCAAGTAGTTTTTGTGTTTTTCCTGTATCTTCATTCTCAATTGACATCTAAACTCAAATAGTCTATAAAATATTGGGAAATATGAGTTTGATATCATGAAGATGTGGTATTGGAACACTCACTCGGCTTCTTTTACGATTGTCGATATTGTATTGCCTTATATACCATCTTTAGCGATAGCAATGTACCAGTGACTACTTCCTACATAAAGATCCTTCCTTCTCTTCTTGTTTTTTCATTCCTCCACCACTCTCTTCCTCTCTCTTCTACTTCTTCCTCTTCTTCTTCTTCTTCTTCTTCTTCTCTATGTACAGACTGAGAAACGACATGAGGCACGTCATCAAATAGCCAATTACCAATATAAAATTTCTTATCTGGGAAAGGCAAGTAAAGGACTCTCGAATAACATACACTAATATTAGGGCATAAAATGAACGTGACCTGCCTGTTTCAAACGAAGGTAGATGAGAGAGTAGTCTTTGGTGAAGATCGACAGGGCTTAGGAGAGGCATTGAAGTATTGAAGGAAGAAATAAATAAGGCATGTGTTTTCTGTGTTAGTATAAATTATGAGAGTATGAGATATAGGTATTCAAATTCGAAATCGAAATACCAGTTACAGTAGCCCAGATACACTAGGCAGTTCAGTGAGAATGCATTCAGTCTTGCGAGTGTGGCTAAGCGTGGGACGTACGACAATGTCAAAGCCCCCCTTAGCTGGGCTCTCAACACAGGGATAGACAGTCCACCACAAGTTGGGCTTAGCGTGCTAAATCCATTCTGTGCGTGAATCCATTCTGCCATTCTTTATGCGAAAAATACCTCAGTTGGTAGATGATTGTGAAAATCATTTGTATAGGCCTACTTACCAGAATTGATAGATGTCATGAAATAGTCAGATTTATAACCAAATGGAACTCAGCAAGAAATAATTAATGAGACAGCATAGGTGACAAATCTTTAGAAATTATATCATATGAAAATATTAATAAGCTGAAAGTGGATTAATTGGCGTAAGAGTAGGAACAGAAGAATACAGAGAAGGCACAGAGATCGAAAGAGTGAAGGAGATAGTATGTAATAGAGAGAAATGTCGAAAGAGAGAATGATGAGAGAAGATACATATAAAAAAAATTGAGGCGAGATAAAGGGGATGGAAAAGGAAAAGAGAAAGCTGCACGTTGTAATACAGTTTATTTTGAAGACGTCTTAAGAAATAAAGCGGTGAGAAAGGAAAACCAGCAAGTAGGCGAGGGAAATAGATTGTTGATGGAGAGGGGAGAGGTAAATGATGGGATAGTAGGTAGGCAGAGGCAGTCAACGAGCAACTTCCTGGGTTTTCACGAGATAATCCCTTTTCATGAGCTCGCTTACGGCAGGAAAACGTCTACCAGCAGCGTAGTTACGTCTCTAGTTCGTTTTTGCGCCTACCTACCTTTTCCATACATTGAATATATGTATTTCCAAGTAGTAGTCATAAATTATTATCGTTTTTGAACACGTACGAGAAGAACTCCCTCCGCCATCTGAAAGTGATCGAATTTAATGTTTCCGTGAAATATGATAGTGCCTTGTAGCACCGGACGCGAGTAAAGTCCCGTTTGCTAACACGCTGTGGCAATACTATGCTCTCTATTTGGTTTTTATGTTTTGTATGGGGTGAGATACTGTGTACCTTTTACGAACAAATGCATGGGATAAAGATAAAAATGACATTTGCAAAGTGAATTGGAAAATTATCCAGCTTATTCTGCTTCAACTGAAACTGCACGACTTATTCATCAATAATGCATGAGATTAAATATACTTACTACTATTGCAATGAATAATTGAGAATGAGTACTCAAGTAGTCGTGAGGTATTTCCTTTGAATAAATAGAGAATTTTGTGCATATTAACAAGAGTGGTGATTATTAAATTTCTTCAAATTTGCATTTTTGTACTATATTATTTGAGTAAAAAAATAATTCTATTTTACTCTGTTATTTTACTCCTAGATTGTGAAGTGTTCATGAGAAATAGAATGTATTCATTATTATTACTTATTTGTTATTTCTACACTCATTTTGAAATTATATTATTGTCAAGCTGGCATTTGTTATTCTGAGTAAGATCGTCAGCTAAATATTGTCAGTGATGCAATAACGATTAGCCCTTTTGTAATACATCACTTTTTGTAATAGACTGAATCAAAGTTCAACAAATGCTCTCTACAGTCCACAGTCCGTATGATAGACTCGATTAAATTGAAAATTTTGCCGTCATATATCAAAACACACTAATCAGTAATCACTTGCACAGATCAAAATGGTTTAAACTCTACGGATTCGTTTTAATTATGGGGGGCCATCTGGATTCCAACGATAATGATGACAATCATTAATGAATAAATAAGCCACCACGGATCACACGAGATGATTGATAAGTAAAATTATTTTCACACTACGAGTTAATAATTTATGGGGTAACACAGTTGTCACACTGAGTCAGCCACCATTGTTCGCAGCTAATGATTGCTGATGCTGCGCGCAATAATCATTATGAGTGTCATCGCATCGCATAGGCCTAGTTGTTGTTGGGGCGCAAAGTGTTGCCGAAATTGCACACCAGGGGCGTTGCTATCTATTTTAATGAATAGCTAGCAAATGGAAGCTCGGGAAATCTACTCCCTCGCCCCCCTCACCAACACATTAATAATTTATGAAACCCGGCTACGATTGGAGTGATGCCGCGCCACGTACTTTCGATAGTCGATAGTAGTAATATTTCGATATTATTTAATAGGAGAGTCGAGTCTCGAAAATCTCGGGATGCCTGGGTTTCCATTAGGCGACGTGACCACGCGCAGGCACCGTCAGTGGCCAGATTAGGTTTGACAGGTGACAAATTTCGCCTAATTAAAACGATGGCGCCTCTTTCCCTACACTGATTGCACTCATCTAGCTGCTACCAACTAACACATAATTATTATTGCAATATTATTCACATTATTCGCCTCCATCAACACACTCTGTTTCAGTTTTATTGCAATATAGTGGAAATTAATATTTCGCCAAATTGAGTTGCAAAAACATCGAATTGTTTCCAAGTACAGTACTCTATCGTGGCTGCAGATCATTGATTGAAATTGTGATATTACTGAAATAAAATGATGATGATGATGATGATAACTCTTGAGCCATCTTTTAAAAGAAATAATTTGACTCTGTGGAATAAGATAACAGAATTTCATATCACAGGTAATTCAAACAGAACAGAAAATTATAGAGAAACAATAACAGAAAATTCAATCATATATAACTGAGATTTTCTGTCTTTTTTATTCCACCTAGAATTAATTAAGTAGTGTTAATAATTATTTTTATAGCATATATTTATATTTTAGCGTATTTTATATCTATACTATTTTTAGCTGTAATTGCTCACATCTTGATTCTCATTTGGTGATGTTTCATGTGATAAAAGCAAGATGCAACAATGATGTTTAATGTGTTTATTTTCCATACAATATGTCATTGGTCTCACATTATGGTACGATATTATGTAAGTTATTTCAATGGTCTGGGTGATCTTTTGGAAGAACCTCTATTATGTTGAGAATATTCTCCTAGAGTTGAGTTATATTGAGAGTAATTACTCTCTTTCCTACTAATGCTGGCTATTCAATGTTATCAACTTAATTAATCATTGAAAATATATCAACTCACACATTAAAGAAAAATAGATTAAGTAGAGTGTAGAATCCTTTTCAATACTAAGTTAACGACAACTTCTGATGTTAATTTTTCAATAAAACGAAAAAATTCTATTATATTCAGAAAACCCATTTTCTAGTCTTATAAGCTCCCATAGAACGCCATACTTTCTGAACTCTATCGTAGAGCGACGTTGTAGGAAGAAAAAATATATATTTTGAGCAGATAATATTGTTGTAGTGATTTCTGTGTCATTTCAGAGAATCGTAATTGTCTTCATCGAATATACAGCTTACCCAGTACGACATTCAATCAACCTGCTGAACCCCCGATAGAGCTAGTTGATTCAAATGATAATCATCAGCTAACAAGAAATCACAATAAAAACACAGAAGGGAGTCGTTGGATACTGTACAGATTAGCCTGTACAATTTACAATGGGATTTCAGTATTTATAATGACAATGTAAATAATAATCTAGCGGGGTGTCTCTGAGTAGGGGGTTGGATTAGGGATTAGTAGTACGGCTGGGCTAAGGGGATCAGAGCCAACCACTTGTGATGGCTTCTTGCACAGACGGGGGTCAGCAGCCACTCTATTATTCTCCAGTCGAAGCAATGCGATGTAGCATCGAAGAGGGAGTAATATAGAGTGGCCAGAGTGAAGATCAGCCGCAAGCCATATGTACACTAAACAAGCCACGGCTATGCTCATTACATACTTCATCACATTTCAGCCCTAAAGGCTTATTTAAGGGCCTTCTCAATGTTATTATTGTAGGGTGGTAACTGCCATCTGTCGTTAGGAACTCAGCTACTGTTCGCCAGTACACTGTACGCGCTTCGTATTGATCTATTTACATAGATTTCGCTGATAATAGCCTGTCTGATCCTATCTATTAACAGTCATAGCTCGAATCATGTAGCCGACGATTGCTTATTCATTCGGTTAATGTCAATATGCAATTGGGTACTGTCAATAGTGATTGTGATCACTGTATTATACGAGATACTGTTGGTTCATCTGCAAGAATGTCATTCATGAGGGATCATTACCGATAGAGTAGAGTGATAAAGAAGTGAGTGAAGAGAAAGTAAAAAAATAAATATATAGGAGTATGAACTCTCTTCTCCTAAAGTCTAGTTGATTCCATATCAATAGAAAAACGAGTTGAAATTAACAAATGTAATCTCCATAAATAAGAAAACGATTCTACATAGGAAGCTAATACGAAATTGTTCAATCAAATAGAAATCTAAGTAATTAGCAATATCTCAGTAATTTCCATCTGTAAATAATTTAATACTGAGGAAATGACAGAATAAATGTTTTCTCCGACAAAAACTGAAGAATAACACTGTAAATCCTAAGCTGTACACAGAGAACGCTAGAGAATGCATCAACTTAGCTAGCCAGAATGAGAAGGTAATGGACTCAAAAAACAAAATGCAAGAAATAAACCTGTAGTCTATACAAAATTAGTTCCCACTTTGAGGAATATGCGGAGCAGAGAAATGGAGGGAGATCAGCCAATTACAGTGATGAATAGAGTCATAGAAAGAAGTGCAGTTGCCAATTCGTCGATTGGACTCAGTCGACTCAGTGCTTTCAGAGAGGAAACTACTACATGAGCAGTTGAACACTCACTAGAGACAACGCTGGCCACTTTAGCACTGCAACATCGCCGCCGCAGTATCCCTACTTTTATTTGCTCCGCATTTATCCCTCCAAATCGAAACTAATTTTGAATGCACTAAAAGGACCAATGGCATTCCTGATCAGGACCAATGTAGAACTGACGCAATTTTTAAAGGTGAAACCATTGTTGTCATGTTTTGACTGATTGCCAGCTTGAAAATATTGAAAATTTCACGCTGGATGAAGGGTCAGACGACCATGGAATTCGACAATGTTTGTACTATAATAATAAAAAACTATTATCTTAAATTAGCCTAAAAAATTTTGAAACGTTGAGTTCATAACTTACATTCAGTGACTGAGACTGGAAAAGTATCAGAAGGACCTTCTATTTACCATGCAATTGTTACACCATGTAATTGTTGACCATATAAGTGTTGGTCGCTAATGTCCTCCTTAACCGAGTGGGTCGCAAATATCTGGTTAACTTACAAAACGCATGATGGCACTCTAATAATTATCTTCATCATAAATATAGGCTACTTCAAGAGGAATTATCCAAGAAACAATTAATTCTTGGGAATCCCAATTTTCCAATTCAAATTCAAATCTTTCAATAGAAATTTTCCAATTCTTGGGAATTCTTAGGAAACATCTAATTCTTGTCTACTTATTTGTTTATTTTTTGATCAAAAATTCATTTGATTTTATAATGATCGAGTAGGTTTCTTCACAAATAAATAAAAAATAAAAATAAATAAATAAAGGCCTTTATTGAACATTTCAAAGAAATCATTACATAATATTATTGTATATTTAATTGTCGGCAGATCTCCATGGCAAAGTGCCGTCAGGAGGAAGGTTTCTTCACAACCATTACTCTATCTATCCCTCAATTGGGTAATCCATCCTATAATAATTATAAATATCGTCCACTCACGTTATATAGAGAAATTTTCAAAACAGAGCTTTTGACAGCATATTTATTTTCATGAGTAATAAGCTAAAAAAGTACTTGATCATATTAGAATGAATTGACAATGTTCCAATCTCAAAGAAATATAAACTAATAGAAAATTACCGTTACATTTTCTGAAGAGGAGATTGAAAGCAAACCCTTTCCTGAATCAGTGACAAGCTAAGAGCCTGACGAGTTTGACAATTATTTTCCTAGCAGATGATGTAGAACTAATCGACTAAATACGCATGACACCGACGCAGATGTAACGAGAGGCCCTAGTGAGGCACCCTTTGCATCACAGCTGGTTCACCCTTTGAGGTAGACCGAGAACCCCACCTCTCACAACAACGAATCACTGCTGTTTTTATGGTGTATTTGCTCTAGCGCCCATACACAAACATATCCACAATCAACAAGTAGTTCAACAATGATCTATTGTATGGTTACTATTTTTTTTTTTTTTTTTTTGTAGGAAAGTTTAAGGGGTTAACGATAGTCTTAAGTTAAGAATCCAATTTTAATTCTTGTACATTATTCTATAAACCGAGGACATTATCAACTTTACTCTATCTTGAAATACAATTTGATAATTTGAATGCAGTGCTGCAACAATTGATCATTTGACAATTAAATTTGAAGAGGGTGTCTGTGACACAATTTTTGACTTTGCAGCTTAATTTGGACTAGTTAATACATAGCAAAAGTGCGCTTCTCTATTCCCTCTATTGAAGGTGTGGAATTGCTGAATTGACACTTGGTGCAATATTGAAAAATTCACCCCCTACATTAAAGTTGCTATACCAATAAAACGAAAATTTGGAATAATGAAATAATACATCATTTCAAAAAAATGTAATGCTCTACAATCCTGCTATAAGCATTAGTTCTTTTGATGCATTGTTGGAGAGTTAGAAGCCCTGAAAGAGCAAAAAATAGAATAAAAACCTGTTATTTTCACAAAAACACTCTAAAATGCGAATATCTCGGGAACTATTGAGAATATTACAAAATTCTACTGAACAAAAAGTGTAGAGAATTTATCCAGCTTCATTTTTGAATAGTTAGTTATGTCGGTTGTACGTATTGTTCTCAAGATATGAACGTGGAAGCAAAAAGCTGAAAATGCAACTCTTAAACCACCCTCATCCTCTTAGCACATGAGATCTCAGGGTTTTATATGAGTTCGGGCCGTGCATGGAAGTAAGCTTCCTACATATATCAAATAAATTTATAAAATGTTCTTATGAACTATGTGCTATCACTCAACACGTTGTGACTTTTCTTTAATTCAAGTTAATTTGAATAGCGCTTTGATTAATTCGCCCACTATACATAGAAAGCCTAAAACGAGCTCGTTTGACTTATCACTCACATTCATGAAGTTCTTGACGGTCTCGTGGATTGAATTAATTATTTCCAATAATTAATTAGGCAGGCTCCTTTCGTCTCGGCTGGGCTAACGCGTGGTCCAGATTTCTTATAGATTTCTTTCTAAATTAAAGATATATTTATAGGGAATGATTACAATTACGAACTCTTTAACAACACTGAGTTCACAGATAATTTAACATTAATTACAAATATTTCACATTTAAAAAGGGGTTGGCTTGATAATTTTAAAATTTTAAAGGAAGAAAGAACCCTAAACTCCATGTGCATCCTCTCAGGTCAAGATCTTAAGCCAGAAGAAAGAGGTTTTCAGAAAAATTTATCTCTTCCTAGAACAATTTTGTAAGCTTCTTTCTGATTGGTCTTCAATTTAGTAGATTCAACACAATTGGTCGCCTCAGAATCAGGGCTTCTTCAACTTTATAATAGAAAAAATTTAAATAAAAAGTTTTTATATAAATATATGGAGTGTTTATCTTAAATTAATTTCATAAATAAATCGCGATATACGATGTTAATCAACAATATACATTTGGTTTTTTATAAGAGTTTTGTATACTCTGGATTTTCGTGCTTTTTAGATTATAATAAATATTTATACAGAAATAATAGTTGTCCGTATTTCTATACATCAACCTTCCTTAGTATATATAATAATACATGTTTTGTGAGTAAATTTTTATAATTTCAACCTATTATACTGGTTGATCGAACAATCAGCTGATTCGCTAGGTATTGATTCAAATAACTATCGATTTATTCAAGATCGACTGATTCTTTTAAAAGTGTAAACAAATAATTCTAACCTCAATGTACATGCAAACTTTTATTTTTTATAATTCGCCAATAATAAGTAAGCCGCTTTATAATTTTTAATTTTGCCAATGGATTCTCATAGTTGTTGAATCACAATCATACATGTTTTCTTATCATTTTAGATAATACTATTACTCTTTATCGCTAACAATATTCGATTCAAGCTGATTGATCCTTTGACTAGGTCTAACTTCTTTTCCATTTTATAATTCTATTAAAATTCACTGGTTCATATCAAAATATTTGATGGTACTAAAATACCATGTGACAACAAAAAGTGTAGAGAATTTATCCAGCTTCATTTTTGAATAGTTAGTTATGTCGATTGTACGTATTGTTCTCAAGATATGAACGTGGAAGCAAAAAGCTGAAATGCAACTCTTAAACCACCCTCATCCTCTTAGCACATGAGTTATGAATGGGGAATTTTGATATGTTCTCCTCCTGACTAGTCTCTGCAAAGTCAAAAATTGTGTACAAAACATTCCCTCAAAATTCCACAGTAAATTGGTCTATTGTTGAAAAACTGGAGATTTCGCACTCAACACTAAAGCTGCTGCAATAGTTGTAGGGAAATGCGTAAAAGTGTGAAATTATAATAGTGTGAATAGAAGAGAATCTAATGCTCTATAAACTAATAATCAGCTTGGATTTTTCCAATCGATGTTTAAAAAGTTATGAGCAAACGTATAAAAAAATGGAGGCAAGCGTGTTTTTTTTTCAAAAATGATACACCTTCAAGAGCGGATATTTCGAAAATTAGAGAAGATATAGAAAAGAATATTGTAGGAAATTATTTAAAGTGCTGTTTTGTATATAACAGTTATACCCGTAAGATACATAGTTTTCGAGTTATATGCGAGAAACCCAAAAAAGGTATTTTTGTACCATCCCCACCCCCTTAGAACAAGGGGTAGGGGTGAGAACTTTTGATATGTTTACCTCCTCACTACCCTAAGAAGACCTCTACGGGGTCAAAAATTGTCTTCCAATATTTTCCCTCTATACCCTCTTTTGAGCATTCATTGCCTGGACTATAATATGAAACTATACTATAATATGAACATACTATTGGACTATAATAATGACGCTCCAGCCGTCAAAAATGGACCTACAGTTTTCAAAAAGTCATCATTTCAAAGCTTATGGAATAGACTACAGCACTGTGCCAATACGTGACGGTGTTTGTTCGCTTTAAACGTATTTACTAGGTGAAAAGTAAGATTAAGTCCCCGAAAAATTCAGATTTGAAGTTTTTTAAGTTATATTGATGATGGATCAAAGGTTTGAAATGAGATTTTTTTTCAATATTGTAGTATGATGAGTTTGGAGTCACCAGATGGCTGAATTGATCTGAAATACTCAATATTAATAGTTACAGGCGATTTTCTGGATTCTACAACTTTTTTGCCGCCATCTTGTTTTTTCAAGATATGGAAGATTTTTGAGATTGGCATCATGGATATTCTTTTTCTACACATGATAATAAAGAGATTGATACCATTTCCAAGTCTGTGTCCTCAATGAGTCGTGAGATACACGCTTTTTTAATTGTTAGGTTTGGCATAAATATGATGGGAAAACATGTTTTCCGTTGCAAACTGTACTTTTCTCTCTTTTTCCGGTGGATGTACTTTTCTCTTTTTTCTGGATTTTTCATCCAGTCCGATTCCCAGCCGTGGAAAATGGACTTACAGCCTTCAACTAGATGCTATTTTAAAGCTCAGAAATTATTCTAAACTACTGTCAAATAATATTATAGTGAGGTTCACGTTATAATGACAGTATTTGATCAACTTTGGTTTCGCTATCCTTGTCCATCATTCGACAAAGCCGGTGGTACTATCCTTTTCTAGGTCCACAACGATGACAATTATGTTTTTGACAGTGTAGAAATATAATTAATTAATGCAGAGAATCGGCATCGCTATTCTTCTATCTTTATTCACTGCCATTATAACGTGGACCACACTATAGTGTATGCAAACTTCAAGTGCATTTACAGGGTGGAGAGTAAAATTTTGACCCCGAAAAATGTATGTTCAAAACTTTTGAAGATATATTAATCATGAAAAGAGTTCTTAAAATAAGGCGATTCTCTTGAATATTATAGTACGGTATGGGTGTTTGTCAACACTCTAGTGGTAGAATCCATCCGATATTTGTCAATTATGGACGCCATCATGAATTTTTTAAAGATGGCGAATATTTTCGTTGTTTCCATCATCAATATTCATATTCAGCTTGTTCCAACGAGAATATTGATACTATTAGCAATATTGGCAATTCTCTATCATTTAGTACTCGAGAAAAATTTTTTACTTCTATGTAGCTTCTACCTCATGCCTATGGAAAAACGAACCAGAAATCATGTAAGGATTTCTTTGGATGGCACTGGAGAACACATTTTTTGACGTACAGCGCGTGAAGACATATCATTTTAAAGCTGAGAGAACGATCTAAATTCAATAAAATCTACATTTTCTTCTTTCTCTTGCACAAAATAAGTTATAATAGGAAGAATGAAGAAAAACAGTTTTTGTAAGGTTTCGGAAGGTTATAACTAATAAAATAAGCGTCTTAGAGGAAACCCTCATATAACAATAATAAACTGTAGAGGAAGATGTTATGAATACTTTGCTCCAAAGAACAGTTGAATATCATGAACGGGTTATCAGAGTACAAGCGATAAAACCCTGAAAATTTTGGCGGTCATCTTGTTTCCGATGTGTTTGCCTGTGGTTTCGACTTATCAACATTGTGTTCCATATTATTCTAGTCGTAATGAAGAAATTGAGACATCTTCCACGGTTGTTACCAAAAAATGACCACATAGTCCCATTTTTTGTACATTTACGCCCGGACTAGAAAGAGAACTTGTCTTACAATCTTAACTGGAGGCGTTCGATGATTAATGTTTACTTAACAAATGTTGCACTGTTGTACTTAGTCTATAACGATCCTAAAATGTCTTTATTTGAAAAACGTTATTGAGCCTGGGAGGCTCACTGTAAAGTTGAGAATACCAACTTTCAAGTTTCCTTTCAAAGTTTGAAGGTTTTTTATGAAAAATAGTATAATAGTTCAAAACCCTACGGATCGAAGATGGAGAGTTGAATTTCAGCTCATTATATTTTAATCAGAATTCATACTAGTTCATTTTCAAATCATTCAATTTCATTCTTATGTGTAAACAAAGCTATAATGCAAGGGCCAGAACTAAATAAAAAATGTAAATTGACTGTCAAATAAATTTATTTTTTGAAGTTAGGGGTAAAAAACAAATCATTAAAAAACCCATTATTATTAGAATTTCTTATCACTTATGATAAATAATGTAATAGTCCATTTATTATACATAAATGTAAAAATAGGACAAAAGTCTAATTTCAATTCAATTTCATTTATTGCCAATTAGAATATTCAAACATATTACAAAATCTTTATAATATGACATATCATTAAAAATATAAATAAATAAGCATGATGAGTATTAAGATACAGTCATGATGAGATAAGTATGATGTCATACTTGAATAAAATTAAAATAAAATATATAAAATTAATAAAATATAATATTCTAGGCAATCTTTTTCAGCAAAAAGAAAAGCTTTGCCCGCTAATAATAACAATTAAAATATTATCAATAATACTATAATATAAATAATATTCATATTATTATAATAAAATTATAAATATATTATTAATAAAATTTATTTGAGTATAACATGAATCAATATTATACATAAATACATTTGTAAAAAGAGAACAAAAAAGATGCCAACAGCACGTGGTGTTCCCAAGCGGTCACCCATCCAAGTACTGACCACGCCCGACGTTGCTTAACTTCGGTGATCGGACGAGAACCGGTGTATTCAACGTGGTATGGCCGTTGGCGAAATGAGTTGATCTCAGACTAAGATATTACTCAATTACACATACATTTTGCAAACAGTCAAATTGCACACAAATTATTGAGCTACTGTATTGTATACATAATGTCATAAATTATCTGTATACTTATTTTCTATAATATTAAAAAAAGAAATAATTCGATTATAGCCTACATGTACGGGACACGAAATACAGGTTTGCACTTTACGGATCTGGTTTAGCTCTAATTAATTTTACTTTGAAATTCCTAATATGCCGAGAATAGTTGTACTGTAGGCCTATTATTAGTTCTTCAAATTCTTAGGACTTCATGTTTTTAGTTTGTCAAGTTTTCAGTCCGTCAAGTTTTCAATTCGTCATGTTTCCAGGTTATAATACTTTGCTTGAGTGATCATAGATAAAATAGTGTATTCAACGGTTTTATACTCCATCTTCTTATTAAATGAGAAGAAGTATAAATTTTATACTCTATACAATACCAGAGAGAAGTTAGTAATTCGTAGTAGTGGATCTTCCTTTATCTGATAATACATAAGAGGGAAATTTTCTCCAGTGCAAAGCACTGGGTTAGGTAAGTTATAATATATCCTTTCTAGTAAGTTATATTCTTACTCGTTCATACTATGAGTGCTTGAATCTAGTTTTGGTAGATATTTTTTGATATTCTATTCTCACTTGATATTTTGGCATTATTTTAACCTTTCTACTTTAAAACTGTAATAAGAAAGGAATACATTAACTTCTTTGCTGTATTTTGGCACTGATGTAGATAAATAAATTAATTAAACAGATTAATAACGACATGAAAATGAAGTAACTCAGCTACTTGCTAACATACATAATAAGCTGCACAGATTGAAGTTGACCAAACCCTTCAAATTGTGTAGTGTTGTGGAGTGATAGCATAGATTAAAGATACAGTTAAATTTGTGTTATTTGTCTCTGGCGATAGTATAGCATCAAAAGCAGTGCAGAGTTGGTGAAAAATGTGAATACAGTACTTGATAGGCTTAAGTTAATAATACTTGATAATTTAGTCATGTTTTCAATAAAGTATTTATTAGGGTTACTTGGTTTGGTTTATTATTATATAAATTACTCGTACCCTCTTTATACTTTTTATAAAACATAATTTATGATCAAAAGTTATATTTTCTTTACATTCATTCATCCCAAAGCTAGTACCTAGTTAGAAGGAGTAGATGAGAACTCCTATCTTATTAATAGTTGAACTCTTTATTACCGTATTTCTAATTGAACTCATTCCCCTTTTATTGTCATCTACTTGAAGCCTACTCAATTTATTGTAACGAGTGTTTGAATGACGAGATGACGAGTCACCAGTATCATTTTTTGATAAAAGTTAGGCCATGGAAACACGAGACGACGTTTGCCGGGCGGTTTTTGGCCGGCGCCTTGCGAAGTACAAAATGCAGGCATGGAGGACACACTTCGGCCGGACGGCGAGAAACCGGACACGGTGGCACCAGAGAGTATAGAATGTAACATTCTATACAATGAATAGAATAATAACATCCTATACATTCTATACTCTCTGGGTGGCACTCGTGGCTGCTTGTAAAGACATTATGAGAAAAATCTGGTGTGGTACACTCACACAACTTTCCTTGCTCATTAAACTGTAAGCCTCATTCTTGAACGAGAATAATTTAGGGGGATAACATAATGACGATTGGCGGGAACATATTATTTGAAACTACGATCAGACTACTGTATATATGTTATTGTTTTCAGAGTAATTTTTCCTTTGTGTAAATTGTGAAATTCGATGATTTTTTAAAAGTCGTCAAAACAGCTGTTCTACAGATGAAATATCTCGGCTACCTATGTGTTCTTTTTATAAACTGCTCTACCTACCTACCTCATGCACGAGAAGGAGTTTATAAAGTCCATTTCTCAAGGATGGGGTGGACCCCATTAGTTTCCCAGGAAAAAGACTCATGCCAGTTGATAGAGCTGATAAATAAGTATAGAGGGTATGAATTTGAAATAAATCGGTCAAGTCATTTTTGAGAAAATCGTGAAAAACATGTTTTTTTAGTAACTATCCGCCATTTTTCTCAAGAATATTACGGAGCTCCTGCAATTTTCCCAGAAATGAGACTCATGTCAGTTGATAGGGCTTATAAATAGCTATCTATGGTATAAATTTGAAGAAAATTCGAGTTTTCAAGAAAACTGTGTGTAATGTAGCCGATTATTTGACATGAATTTTCACAATCCGAGAGCATCCATTGTTTAAAAATTAAAAGTCTCGACGACGGTGAAAATTCATGACAAGTGAAATCGGCTACATTACACAAGGTTTTCTCGAAAACGGCTCTAACGATTTTCTTCAAATTTATACCATTATTATTTATAAGCCCTAAATAATAATGAATAATTAAAAACATGTTTTTTTAGTAATCATCCGCCATTTTTTCCGCCATCTTGAATTGAATTTTATTGAATTCTTATTGTCGGGTCCTCATGGTATAAGGAACTTGAGTTTAAAATTTCAAGTCAATCGGTTAATTAGAAATGAAGTTATCGTGTTCACAAACGTGTACACATACACACACACAGACCAACACCCGAAAAACATGTTTTTGGACTCAGGGGACCTTGAAACGTATAGAAAAGTTGAAATTGGGGTACCTTAATTTTTTTTGGAAAGCAATACTTTCCTTACCTATCAAATGGTAGTAGGGCAAAGGAAAGTAACAAGTAGTATGAAAACGTTGATGCTTCTGCTATCTGTGTGCGAAACGTTGAACTATCTCTATATTCAAAGTAGAAGCAGTATTCAAAACTCTTTTCTCAATCTTTCAGGTCTCAATAAGAAAATTAAATGTTGATTAAGTAATTCACTAAAACATTTTCAATTTGTATTTCGAGAATCCATTATAAAAACTATTTGATTTATAGTGGTTTCTCATATTTTTCAGAGAAAGATTGCTTTTACCGAACATGTACTTGCTAGAAGGAGTGCATAGTTTCATATAGCTGCTTTTAAAGCCGGTATACCAAGTTGGGGGTATAGCTCAGTGGTAGAGCATTCGACTGCAGATCGAGAGGTCCCCGGTTCAAACCCGGGTGCCCCCTTAATTTTTTTATTCAACAAAACAGTTTCAAACAAACAGAATAAGAAATGAGACAAGTAAAAGAGTACTGATAGTGTTCTTGATTCCTTCACTACTGGTTTGAAAATATTATTTTCTTTTAGCTGTTTAATGAATTTATTTTTAGTCACAGACATAATGTGTTATAAGCAGCACCCTGATATCGGTTCAGCCCTTGGAATAGTTTCAGCTAGATGCAAGTTCTGCACCGCAGACAGTTATGAGGAGCAAACTCACTTACCAGTGGTTCGGAACCCACAAAAAACTGTAGACTCATTTATCTCACGTTTAGTCGATCAAGAGTAAGCGACAGGATTATGTGGACATTACAGTCAGCAAACAAATCATAGTTTGTCGTCGGTTACCGTATCCTAGTATCAATAATAAACGATTCCAATCATGCTCCAGTATGAATTATTACATAAGCTTTTTCCGTAAGCAATCAAGGTTTCTGATTTTTTATTGGTCGTATCTTGATAAATAGTCTAATCAATATTTGTGAGCAATGTATCATTCAATAGCTTTAGTCACAGATTCAAGCCTGTCTGTTCTTTGGTTGTCTGTGCTCCAGTTGAAATGGTCAATGAACCTAATAGTTTCAGGATGTGACCTGTGGTTATGGAAAACCCGTATAATACAACACATCTCCACAGAGTTTTGACCAAGCACTTGACCAAGTGCTAGTGAAGTTTTTGAGGAATTTCGTATTCATACGAAATGGAAAATCACGTCTGAATGTTCAATATAATTTTTAAACTTGTTCTATTAAATAATAAAATAATTAATGAATTATAATCAATAAATAATATACCCTCAAATTCCTCAATTCTATATTTCAATGTATATGTACATCGCAAAATCTTCCCTTGAGGATGCTCATCAGTCATCGTTAACAGATCAATTATCTATTTTTTCATATTTCATCACTAAGTTATGAGAAACTTTTTAATTTACACATTTTAGTTATTTCTCACTCCCCAGTCCCCTTTGGATCAGTGAGTTTAGTTTAACCATAAACCATACTAGTATAAAAATAGTTAACTATCAAAGAGTATAAAATGTAACATTCTTATTCTCTGGATCTGTAATAATTGGGCCGTAAAGAGATAATTGGTAGGTCGTGGGGTGACTTTGGAATTTGAATAAATTTACTGATTTTTCAGCATCGCTTGAAAGTGTAATCTTGGTACCTACCTTACTTTCCAAGGTTCTAATCATTTAATACCTGCTAGGATGGAATATAACAATTTTGCTTTTAATATTTCTGGGGAAAGGGATAAGATGAGAAAACTCAGAGAAGTAATAAAACTGAAGACTCAGATTTTTCTCTCATCTACATTTCTATTATACGACTGACCGGATAACTCATATTCTCATTTCTGGAATAAGATCATGTGAATTGTGGATCGCCTAAATCACAAACGACCCACCCATTTTACATTCCATATTTTACACCCAGATCTACATTTTACCTATAACAGTAATAAGATTATAGGTAACTCATTCATAAATTAGCAGATCTGAAAATCTACCGTGGAAAACCATTTATAAGAATTCCAGATTTTAAGGACTAGAGAGAGTGGGCGTTGTATATTTGAAAATACTGTAGTTCCACATAATATAGTTAATAGATCTAAACCACGGCTAAATTTGATGATTTTCAGGAGTTTGTTTAAATTTCACTTCTCCTATATTTTTGAGAACATCTTCATCAAATTCTATTTCTATCTATCATTCTATTTCAATTTGGGGGTGGAACAGTTGGTTGCACGAACAGAAAATCATCAGAAAGTGTGTTTCCAAACAAAGAAGGTTGACAACCACTGATGTATGATTTACATTCTATACTAATATGATTCTCATGTTGAAATAATGAGTGATGCAATATTTTACCGAGCAATATTTTTGTTTCCCGTGCTGTTAGGATTGCGAAGATTCAGTTTAGTCTTCTGCTATTCAATGAAGCCTAAAGCAACTTTCGATAATGTCAAAACAAAATGTATGATGTAGTAGAGCTGTGAAATGTTGAAAATAATGCCTGAAAGTAGCTTAAGTTACGCATGAAACTGTCTCCGCTGCTCCACTGCCTGTTTTGACTCTATGTTTTAGGTTAGACTATTCTCCATACAGTACTGAATAACTGAATTCGAAAATTTATAATAATATCAATATTGTAACTCCTCCCTTCCTGTTACCACATCATTATCTATCTATCTAGTAGGTATTGAAGATTTCTATCAATTTCGATTATTTCAAACACAATAAAGAAAAACGAAAGTAATTACGCCAAGAATAGGTCTATAACAGGTAACATTCACTTCATCAAGATTTTTTCAGTCGATCAAGAATAAGTCCGGGTATAGGCAACTTCAGTAGGCCTACGGTACGTCGAATTTTCAGTCCAAGTTCCTGTTGCTTCCACGAAATCCAGTGGGTACAGAATAATCAATATTAATTCTTATGACATATTGCAATAAATTTAAAATAAAAAACCTTACACCTACCCCAACTTACTTCACCCTAACCTTTTCTTACTGATTCCTAATTAGTGTCGAAGAGGATAAAAATAATACATTATAAATTGATTATATTTATAGAAATTATCTTAGTTTCTATTGTTCTATGCTAGTGTTCAACGGTGTAGCTGACTGTATCAGGGTGCAACGAAAGCAGTTATAGAAAGGTGTCATTCGTATGTGCGATATTTTAAATGTGCGATTATTTCAACTTTTATTTATTTGTGTTTATTAGTTTATTTGAACTTATCAAAACATTTATAGTATCCTAATATTAACAAATTACCATTTAAAAGCCAAAACTTAACCTCCCTAAAATTCAATTTATCTGAATTTATCAAAACATTTATAGTATCCTAATATTAACAAATTACCATTTAAAAGCCGAAACTTAACCTCCCTAAAATTCAATTTTAACTTCAACACCTATTGAACAGAGTCTTTTATAGTGAGGTCCACGTTATAATGACAGAGTGTATGATCAACAATGGTATTGCTATCCTTGTCTATCACTCAACAAAGCGGATACCGCTATCTCTTTCTCGCTTTGCTCTGTTGCCAGATCGTCTTTTAACAATGTAGAATTATTAATTAATTAACAAAATATTTCATCTTGATTATGAAATTATTGAAAAATAAAATTTATTGTTTATTAAATTATAATTGATTATTTTAAACGAGAATGAACCGTTAATATTACATCAATAAACCTGTATCAGCTACCGTCTATAGAAGGCATTGACAAGACAGAGGTTCGGCAACGTTTTTCTCCATCTTTCTCCACTGCCATTATCATTATAACGTGGACCTCACCATAGGATATTATGTTCACATACTGACTAGATAATTTGAAATCACGTAGATCTGAGGCACTACCAAACAGAAAATTTACCGCATGTAATGGGAATGTAATGATAATGGTAATGGGAAATTTACCAGCGGTAAAGTCCCACTACAAAGAGAAATAACCTCAACTTTCAGTACGTAGAACTATATAGCGTTTTTAAGGCATCATCCATCACGGGGGGCGTAGCTCAGATGGTAGAGCGCTCGCTTAGCATGCGAGAGGTACCGGGATCGATACCCGGCGCCTCCAATTCTTTTTGTAGAATAATTTTGTTTCAAAACTGGTCCAGTTCTGTTTATCATCATCTTTTTACCTCATTTTTACAGCACAACAGTTTACTATTTAAATGTTATCAAATAAGACACAATTATGTTACAAATTCGGTAATGGTAATAGACTAATTTAGTTACAGTAAGGTTATTTTATTGTACTATTCGAAGTTTGTGAGTACATAAACTTTGATGGGTGTTACTGATTCTGTAGCGTATTTAAATCATCTAATCAATCTCGTTAGAATTTCTTCAACATACTATAATATTCTCTATATACAGTAATCCATTTCTTATAATTGAATTCTTTTAACAATAATTGGCTAGTTTTTTAAAATATATAATTTCCAACAATGCTCGAATTATGATATCGTTTTAAAAACAAAATCTTATAAAAATGTATTCACATCTCTTTCCATATAGGTGTCAGTTACAGGAAAATCTCGTTCAAATCTATTAAATTGTAATTGAATTGATCAAGGGTGCCCATCCCCCTCAAGGCCAATGACGCCCCCAATTTAGTACTGCATATCCAAATATACCAAATTTAGTAAACGAATACCAAACCCCCATTCCCCTTTCATTATTCATTATTTTCATTTAAACACTGGTGACTTTATGGGACTCCAACCTCCAAAAGAATATTGTTTTTGAACCCTCCTTCACCAGTAATATTTCATTGACACAGTCTCCGTTTAGTTATCGGTAACCTTTATTATATGTTTTTTTTTTTCTTTTTGTGTAGTTGAGAAGTTGATATTGTGGTAATTATTCATATTGAATGAAAAAGACTAAGAAATTGTCAAAAAACCACTGATTTATTGATAATTAGAAAGACTGACTTTGAAAGAGATAAAAGAGAGATTGACAATGGTGTAATAACCGAAACCGGTCTTTCTAATTATCAATAAATCAGTGGTTTTTGACAATTTCTTAGTCTTTTTCATTCAATATTTATTATATGTAACAATATTGATAGAATTTGAAATGTTTGGAAAATGTTAATACATTATTTTACAGCGAATAATTATTGAGACTGAAAGATGAAAACTAGAACTCACATCAATGTAACATCTCATTAGCAATACTAGACACCTAAATAAATCAAGATGTGCTGGGAATAGCGAACAGTGAAGCAATCAAGAAATGCTACTAAAAAAAACTTGTGACGCACTAGTAACAGAGCGATCCACCATCCACCTCATGCCCAATCATTCTTTCTCTTGTCAATCTCTCTCCGTCTTTCTCCCGCTACCAGTCAGAGCAACCACCAACCATTGAGCTGGTGGCGTTTGATAACAAGACAGATTATCAGGGCGACTAGAACACGTCCGGTCAAAGCACAAAGCTGTGCCAGTGTCACATAGTCTCAATCTCAATTCTCAGTTGCCTCTCGGCTTTTCAGCTCCACCCTCCTCCTACAACAGTATTTATTTTAAATGTTTTGTTGAATGCGCGTGTGATAGTGTGCAGGTGTAAGTGTTGTAGTTCGCAAGTTTTATTTTGTTTGTAAATGACAATTAATTTTAATACAGGACAGATTCAAGTGCAATCGGTTACTATTCACTATTTTTTATATTTGGGGATCCCTTTTCCAGTGATAGGTTTCTCGAAAATTATTTCGAAATTGTGAAAAGTTCCAACATCAGAAAGTAAAATAGAGTCGAGCTTCTGTAAATAATCCAACCATTTATTGATTATTTGATTTTGTGTGATTGATTATGAATGAGTATTATACCGGTGCTGTGCTAAAGATATAAATAGAAGTCTTTTTAACTTCATGAAAATTTCATTTTGGATAGGATGTGCTACTTCAAATTTATATTCTATTTATTTTTTATATTTATTCATTCATTGATACAATAAGTTCATAATCAAAATGATGGGAAGAGAAAAAAAAGGTAACCTTGTGCTATTCCTCTCCCAAATTTAGACAGAGTTACACATAGTCCGAAATAGGTTGTAGCTTGTAGTTCTTCACTTCACAGAATGTTCAGTCCTTAAATATGTTCACAAAGTAAATTTTCAAATTTAGATGCTCCGAAACAAAAAATAGAACATTCCTTTACATATGAATCAATTCACATAGGAGTAATTCACATAAGTGGAGTTTTGATTGAGACCATAAGTTTACTGGAATATACGAATACTACTCATTATCTATGTTTTGTAACTTTGACAAATTATAAATCCATTTCTAATTTGATCATGAGTCATCAATGCAAATTTAGTAGCTTGATTAATTAGTCACGGAGTACACTCTGATATAATATGAGTTCAGTTGAAAACGTTTTCTTTTCAAAACAGAAAAATTAGAACAAGGTCGCATAGCACGTGTGCAGGAAGTTAGCTGCTAGTTCGTGGAGCTTATTTTCATTCGGAGGTGTCAAAGGTCGGGAATTTGGCAGGCATGAATTATTGCTCCAGAAAGCTACACTCAATTGAGTTTTGTACTACTGAACAATATACAATATATTAACTTCGGAAAATGATAGACTGGTATAGCATTACCAAACTTGATATTTATAATTTTGCAATAACATTATGACCGTCATTAGATTTGAAATGGAATAATTATAATGGGGCAATTCATATGATCTCCAATTTCACATGAATATTAAATTTTTGCAGCACTTTTTCTACGATAAATTGTGAGAGTAAACAGATAATTTCCAATTTGAATTTTTTTCTAATATACATTATTTGTATTTTGTAAGTAGCCCGGAATTTTGGACTTTCGTGATTCCAATATAGCAGTAGGCTTATTTCTGCTATATAGAGAAGATCAAAATGTATCAGAATCTACAATAGCTTAAAACTCAACCCATTAACAATCAGAATATTCTGTAGTATTGAACATGACAATCATATTATATGGTACTCTTTTCCCTGTGAATGTACACGCGTGAGCACGATGTCAATTATAATTCATTTCAAGTATTGAGTAATTTATACAGAAATATCTATTCTATCATGATCACTTGTTTCTCCCTTGGAAATAGCGTTGGTGCAATACTTGATTTCGTTACTTTTCAGATATTTCATTTCAATATTTTCCATTTTCCAATCAGAAATCACTCGAATTTGAAGTAGACTTCCTTCCACCTTTCTTCACAACTTGTAGAATACTTAAATTTTTAAAATCACTATTTACAGAATACTTCAAAGAAATGAAATAACATTATTTTTGATTTATCAAAAGTCAAAGTTATTAGTTAAAAGTTTACACGGTCATGATTGATAAGGCGTGCTCTACTCTAGTTTGAAAATCGGGTGACGTTTCAAAGCAAGCAGTGTTTGTTGTTTGTTCAGCTAAAGAGTTCTCAAACAAAGCATTATCCCAGAGCGCTTCGCTCCCTCCCATTGATAACAGCTGAAAAACTGTTTGTACTCCTCTGCTACAGTGAATATTGATGGTACGTGATACAGCAATACTGTGTTCTTATGTGATTTAAATTTCGTGTAAATTAACCAAATGCTTTGAATTCTCCAATGTTTTGAAACGCTAGAAATCGTCCGAACTGAACATCGTTTCTGTGAGTGTTTATTTTTAGAAACTGGCTCTGTCAGCTAGACAGACGACACAAGTTGAATTTCAAATGAGCTAGCGAAATATAGCCAACCAACGAGAAAAGACTTTAGAGTTGTTCTGTTGTGGATTATGTGCCTTGTGCCACCAGTATCGTCTACCTTGGTTGTGAGACGCGGGAAAAAAATCGATAGCAGTCTATCGATCTTTGCTCGTTCGACTTTGTATCAAGATTATATTGGTGTTCGACCTAATTCCGCGGTAGTAAACGGTAGACGGTAGTTTAGTGCCTGCATCAGCTTAGAAGCTGTCGACGCTGTTTATTAGGTGAGTAAATACGCACTTTTTACATGATTTTTGTTTCCTATTTTAATTCTTGCTAGTTTCCAATTTTAATATTTTTTGTGATTGAATGGTATTGAGAAATGATTTCATATGCATAGAAAGATAGGAGTGATCATGTGGCGGTAGCTTATGAGGTTAGATTACTCATGCATGCTTGGAAATTTCCAATTTAGTACCGGTATTCGGTGTTGCATTTCCCAATATATTTCAAAATTTTATTGAGTTTGAGTTGCAATCGCACAGATAGTAGATTGTGATTGGCTGAAGATAATGTGGCTTGTGATTGTGAATCCAGGGTTTTCATTGGTGTAGAAGGGAGTTGTCAAAACTGGTGATAGTAAAGAATACATCCATACTCCATAGTGTCCATAGTGCAAAAGGAGATCTCGGGTTTACTTCTAACTAGAAAAACTACTAAAGAACACCTTTTTGACACAAACTTTGAATAGAGATTTTGAAAAATATGTTTACAATTACAAAATTATAAATGGATAAATTTATTAATTAATCAAACAATATTGGGGGAAGAAACTAGATCCCGCCCTGGTAGGTACATTTTCTGTTTGTTTTCTATTATTGGTTACTAGGCAACTGAAGCATGGGAAGAATGCAATTGATAATATTGTCCATCACGTTGTTGATAATATTGATAAATGTTGTTGCTGATACGTCCTGTGAATTTATCGGGAACTAGCAGGTAACCCGTGCTCCGCAAGGGTCTGTTTAAAACACAAATAAATTGAATTCTTTTATAGTTCCAAGCTGATATTGATAGTATAAACAACTATAATAATTTACAATAGAAAAACAATTTGATACAGCTTTCATACTACGTTTTTTTTTTAATATTTACAAGTAACACAGTGTCTAAACTACAACAAAGTTTATTTGTTTCAATTGAAATTGGAATTGATCAACAACATTGAAAATTTTATAAGAAGCTGTATTGGCTGATCGGAAGAAACTCCACCCTTTCGATCCGAAACAAAGTACTTCTGTACAAACAGATATTAAAGCCAGTATGGACGTATGGTAACTTTGGGGGTGTACCAAAGACAACAACATCAATGTCATACAAAGTTTTCAAAACAAAGTGCGAAGAAACATTGTGGATGCTCCTTGGTATGTCAGGAACAGCGATCTTCATAGAGACCTGCACGTCAACCTGGTGTCCACCGAGATCCAGAGGCATGCGGAGAGGCGATCCAGCTCCTACACAATGGAGGGTTGGTCCAGAGGCTCAAAAGGAGGAAACCGTTTGAAATGGTGTAGTGCTTGTTCAAGTAGTGTCCAGTGAAAGAGCAGAGCAGTGATTGTGTGAAGCTAGCTTCTATAGTGCAGTCAATAAGTGTACATATTAATTAAACAACAGCAGTAAGAGTTCCTAATGAGAAATTCACTGTTCAATGTTTCAAGTAGTATTTTAGGATAGAATAATTAGGTCATTAGTCTTTAGACTAGATGGCTATAGTATTGACCAATAGAAAAAAAACAACAATGAAAATAGGCCTGCTATAACCATCCTCGGTAAATTATTAAGGTTCTGCATGCAAATTTTCAAGTTAGTGGTTAGGCTTCCAGTTTGTTATACTTTGCTTGAGAGTGATCATAGATAAAATATTGTATTCAACAGTTTTATCTTTTTTCTTCTCCTTTTTCTTCTACTTCTGCTACTTCCTCTTTGAAATCTTCTTTTCACCATTGTGTGAAATCTCAATGCGAGGACAATAAAGGTAGTTATGATGGTATTTACGCTAAAAACTAGGTGTTCTTCGAAATACATGGAGCATTGTTATCATGGGTACCTGGAAATCCATTTGAGATAGAGCGCTCTACCTGGTCTCAGGTTGTGGTGGAGCACAGAAGTACGCCCCTGAATCCCATTTACCTAAAATTTCGGCGTATCTACTGTTTCAAGTAATATGCTAATACACTTTGAGTTCCTCAGTCACCCTGTTTTCAAGAGCCATGACCTCACCTTGCATACGAAGATTCGATTACTGAAGTGCTATGTGTACTCAGTACTGTTGTATGGTGTTGAATCATGGACTCTAAAGAAAAACACAGTAGCAAAGCTCCACGCATTTGAGTTATGGCTGTATAGGAGAATCCTGAGGATACCATGGACTGATAGGATTACCAATCAGGAGGTGTTGAGGAGGATGAATATGGCCCCAGAACTGGTTAACATAATAAAATTCAGGAAGTTGCAATACTTGGGCCACATAATGCGCAATAAGGGCAGATATGAGCTATTGCAAAGCATACTGCAGGGAAAAATAGAAGGCAGGAGAGCCCCAGGTCGAAGAAGAATATCCTGGCTGGCCAACCTGAGAGCCTGGTTTGGAAAAACCTCCATTCTATTGTTCCGGAGCGCAACTAACAAAGTCATCATAGCCAATATGATCACCAACGTTCGAAACGGACAGGCACCTTGAGAAGAAGAAGTCACCCTGTGAATCTTTCATTAATAACTGGCTCAGTAAATTTATTGAACCAATCAGGAAGATACATTTTTGCGGAAACAACCTTTTCTTCTGAGAATGATGTCCACGTAAGCTCCATGCTTGTAGCTGAATGATGGGAAGGATGATGATGATGAGTCATGAGGTTGTTGACTATGGATTTAGTGGATCTTCAGCTTTATTTATTTATTTTTTGATACAATTACAAATCATATAAATATGATCGGGATAGTGAGTTTCAAACCACCGGAGAGTTTTAAACCACGGGAGAGCGATTTATTTATTTATTTTTATTTTAGTCCCACAATAAATAAAACTATTTAGCGGATTAGTTGGTGTAGTCGGTTTCTCAAGCGGTTATCTATTGAACAGAAGTAGCAGGCGTAAATGTCTAATGCCTGCAGAGCGATAAGAAAGCAGCATGAGCCAACTGATGCCCAAATTATCGATCTTGGAAGCGTTTCCAGAACAGACTTCTCACCTCTCTCACCTATCTATCTCACCTACACAATAAAATATGTGTAAGTAAATGTTTAAAAAAGTCCATTCAACATGTCGAAAGTAAACAATTTTAAAAAAGGGAACTTAGATTTATATTTATCAAAAAACTCTCAATAGTCAGAAATAATAATTTTTTTTCAATTACTTGATAATGGCATCTTGGCCGAAACAAATCAAATCAAATCCCTTTTATTTTGAGATCATCATAAATGACACTTTACATTAATATAAAATTTTGTAGATAATAATCTTATCCAACTAGGATTTAACAAAACAAAATGAATTTTGTTACAATCATACAAAATTATGAATCACTATAATTGGTCAAAACAAAAATACTACTTGCTTTATTATAAAACATTTGTTTGCAAGTAGGAATCTCTTGTGAAAACATTTTTATTAGTGCTACTACATTCACTTGCAGATTCACTCACAATTCAACATGTCCTAAGTAAACAATTTTGAAAAAGGGTACTTCGATTTATATTTTTTATTTCAACTCTCAATAGATATGTATTGCCAGAAAATATTATTGGTAGGATTGCGTTTGATTCACTAATGATTTCAATACACTTCCATGCTCTATCGTGTATGAGTCATTGAGTTTCGTTGAATAGGGCACCCATTGGGGCTGTTTAAATTGTAAGGTAGACTGGATTTTAGACATGCATTATATCAATTGGAAGCTTATCAACTCTATTTCCTGGAGAAATATTATTAAAATCTCCTCTTTTTTTTCAACGACAGACAAAACTTTAATTTAATTGTGGAATAGTTATTAGTACAGCAATATTATGGTGTGATATTACTTACTGCTGAAACATATTTAATATAATATTATCAACATCCATATAAATTCATATGCGTAATATTCTGATTGAATAAATTTTAATGACTAATAGTACAACTGTATTTGTACAACAGACTAATGACTCTTTCAAATAACTGTGAAATCGGGTCACAAAGAATAAAACCTTATGAAAGATTGAACCTGAAGATTTACTATATTCACCAGAATGAATAGAAGAAAAAGCTGTGTCTGATCACAGCTTCTTCGATCTATTTTGGATGTATGAAAAATTCAACAAAACTGAAACCGTAGCGCATTGTTCTTGTGAGTGTGATTTTTATCAATTTATTCAATGAAACTGAATTTAAATTCAGCTTATTGCGTCATGTGAATAATCTTAGGCGCCTCTATTGGGAATTGTCAGAATAATTGTTGATGGAATTTATTAGAAAATTATCTCAGCTGTCATAACGTTGTCCATTTATGGAATGAAAAGCATAAAGGTCAGATCTAATAATAGAATGGAGTATAATATGCTGGCTGCTGTCAGCAGCAAATAATCTTCCATCTCTCTCTATAGTTATGATCGGCAATCAAATGTTTGTCTATTAAAAATTATGTGCATGTTTAGAAGAGGCTTTTGTACACGGAAATGATGGAATTACTCAAGAGTATGAGTTTAGAGCAAGAGTATGATGAGTATGAGTATGAGAGTATGAGTATGAGTTCATGATGATTAAGATGAATGATGATTTTGTATCAAGAGGCAATGGAGCTCGCAACTCCAAACTTATGAAGAATGGTGCAGGGAAACGGGATCATTGAAATTTTGTTCGATTGATTGAAGTGTACTTTTAATGAAAATTCAATATTTTGTAAGCCTAACACCTGACTCAGATGTTATTGAAGGGTTTACTGAGTAATAACTGGTATTTGTGCTTCATTGAAATCCACCTCCTCACTAAGCGTTTACCCTTATGCATGTTTTGTGTGCCCACAACGAAAGTTTATAAGGTTTTCAGCTCCCATTGGGAGGATTCCTTCCCTTCCTCAAGTTATGAAAAATTATTTTTGCGTAAATCCAGATCTGAAAACTCTTAATAAGAAAGTCAGTATATTTGAAATTAACCGCGAAAGATGACGATTTTGAGAAAACCACTATCTGATCTCTCAGTTGAAATTGGACAACTTGAAGATTTCACGTATGTGAGAATGGAGCTGCAACCAAAAGAAGCTATTCAGTAGCAACCAACATAGCCACAAAAATAGAGCAATAGAAATAGATCAATACACTATATTCTGACATGATTTTTATCGTTAAAATTGAATTATTTGAGTAACTGAAAAGCTACTTATTCAAATGGATTTATAAAGGAAATGGATTGATAGACATATCAATTACTTGTGAAGTGTTTGAGAATTCGCTGTGAGTAATCTGTAATTGGGTTGGATGTTATATAGTAAGAATCCTTCTGAGTGATCTAATTCTAATTCCCATTCCCATTGAGAATGGGATTTAAACACGCCAAATGACTTAAATAATGCTGTTGTTAAAAACCTTTGATCACTCACTTTATTGAATTTGGCTAGATAGAAACAATTTCCCAATAATGTTAAAAGAATGTTAGAAACCAGGTTTCCAACAAAATATAGAATATCAAAATATCACTTAATAACAGAATAATTTATTGGGTTCATGATTATTACTACTGCACCGTATTGTATTATTCATGATATTCTGGGAAGTATCCTGCACTATAGTGAGGTGCACGTTATTATGGCAGTGGAGAAAGATAGGAGAAAAACGTTGCCGAACCTCTGTTTTGTCAATGCCTTCTATAGACTGTAGCAGATGTTCTGGTACTGTTCATTCTCGTTTAAAATAATAAATTGTATTTTATCAAGCAATAAATTATATTTTTTAATAATTTCATAATGAATTTACATAATAATTAAGGTGAAATATTTGGTTAATTAATTATTAGTTCTACATTGTTAAAAGACGTTCTGGCAACAGAACAAAGTGAGAAAGAGATAGAGCTTTCCGCTTTGTTGAATGAAAGACAAGGATAGCAATATAATTGCTAATCAAACACTGCCATTAAACCAAGTGGACCTCACTATACCAAGTCGTTATAGATTGAATTTTCTCATAATCTTTATAACCTTATGCACTTCAGAAGAATTATAGCAATTTTGAGATTCACATTAATATTTTATTTGGAGCTCCATGATTATTTAAACTCCTTTCATAAAAGTAGTCTCATTTCGAGTTGTATATTTTTTACAGTATTTATATTTCATATGTATTGCAAGAGTTTCCACTCAATGAAATCCACCTAGAATATACGCTCTTCAGTGAGGTTCACCTTATAGTTATAATGGTAGTATTTGTTTAACATTGGTGTTGTTATCCTTGTTTATCATTTGTCAAAGCAGATAGTGCTATCCTTCTCTAGCTCCGCAATGTTACCAGCTAGTTATTCAATAACGAAGAAACATAATTAAATTACACAATAAAAAATCTTAATTATGAAGATTTATATTAAATAATTGAAAAATGCATTTTCTTGACGAAAGATGTATTACTGTACACATTTTTTAGCTCAGAGATAGACCACAAGATCAAAAGTTATCAGAAGTAGGTTGTAAATAATATTCCTCAACACGTTTGAAAAATGAAAATCAATTTTCAAATGAAATATCACAATTTTTCCAACAGTGCTACTCCAATAATTATTGTGTAATAAAATTACAACGTTCAATAAGTTCACCGTCAACAAATTTCATGCACAGTCAGCATGCCTGGCGTCTATTTTCATTATTATTCTCACACGGCAACGGCTCAACACAATGCGAAAGAAATAGCATTGTTACAATTTTATTTTTAGCCGCGTATTGTATACGACCACTCGGCTGAACATGTTTATTATCTGTGTTGAACAGTTTTGTTGTTCTGCGGTGGGGAAGTTGAAGTTTCGCGCGATTCACTAGTGAGAATTCCGCGTAGGGATATTTCGATTGCGAAGGGAATCTGTGAAGTTATCCGGTTGGCAGCAGTGTTGGGCATGCGCAGAAACGATTTCGGAATGTAATCAACAGGCTGTTCGAGTGTTCGTTGAGTTGTAGTGGTTAGTTTTTGATGCCCTCGTGTGTTTATGTCGGTTCGAGTTGTAGTGTAGTAAAGTAGCCTAGCCTTGTAGAATTTCAGCGTGTTCTCCTCAAATTCTTCTTCACTTCAGTTCGGTGTCAGTGCATGCATGCAAGTGTTCAGTGATATTTGAAACTTGAACCGACGTTTTGTGCCTTCAATGTACCTTCCAAGTACCTGTATCTTCGAGTTTTTGCGGTCTTCCAAGTAATTGATTAGGTACTCATTGTAATAGATAGCCTACAGCTCAACAGTTCAGGATAGTTCTAGGCAAATAATATGTGATTTGCTAGTAACATGCTCAACGTTTGATAGATATCCACAAAAAATTGTAATAATAGTTTTCAAATTGCATTTTATAGCAAATTTTCAAAAACAGTGCTGGCTCAAATAGAATTATTGTTGATATCATTCATTCATAATATTATTGTATCATCAGTGAAGATTGCATAGGTGCTTCACATTAGCTCAAGTGCTTTTTGAAACTTGTATTTATAAATAAATACTTGAGTTTTAGTCGTGTCGTAGTGAAGATGTTATGTCTTGTTTTTGCGGTGAAGTCGTTATCATTTTCTTCTGTGCTGTAATTGAATAATTTTAGAATTTAGATAAGCTACCGTAGTTGTTTTACTATAGTCAGTGATTATTATTTTGGTGTGAAAGAACCTCACCCCGAAGTCTATGCGCGTCTGCTTTGACTCTCTATGCTTCGCGTCGAACCGTCTTGCAGAGGACGGCGACGACGAAAATAACCAGGAGGCAGTGATTGTCAAGGATATCTCGGTTATCACTTCCGAAGGTTAGTTGGTATCACATATTTGTGTTGAAAATTAAATCCTCTCACAATTTCCTTATAAGTGACTCTTCAACTTTTTCAAACATTAAACGCCAAATTTTCCTTTCACGAGTAGAATGAAGGTGATTCATTAATGTTTGAAAAAATGAAAGATTTATCATTTATGTCTATATTTGAATACATTATTATGGTGAGATTATCATTATAAAGTCAGTGGAAGAGATAAGACGACAGTGCTGCTGATTCTCCACGTTACTACAGCTTTCTTTATGGGATAGTTGTGATTAAAGTTATTTCTGTATACTATGTATTTTTTTCATCGTGTTTATAGCACCCAGTTACTTAACTTTTTATTATTTTCATACTTTTTATAGTACATGACTCAAGTTTCCTCACTTTTCTTATATCCATTCATCAATACAGGCCGATAGCTATTGTCAGAGCTCCTGTAAGTTAATAAATAATAATGATTGAACGAAAATCCAAATAAAATGCTGTAAACCACCTCAGTCAAAACGATTACTTCGTTTAATAATTATCATTCATTAATTAGCATTTGAATAAATGCAATTTCCCATTAATTTCCATATCCTGTAAGTTCTATTCCAAGATACTAATTCAATAAATTCTGGTTTTTTGTTTATAACTGGCCAGGCATTTGTTTTACGAATTCTCGTGGCTAGCTTTTTGTTGAATAGCTCTGTTTATGTTATTATTTGAATTCTAGTGACAATAGTTGAAAAATTGCTTTTTTGGTAGGCTTGATAACATTTATTTTTATCATTCTATTAGTATACCGGTAGTTGAAAAAATCATATTGATAATAAAATACTATAGCCCTATTAAATGTATAAGTGAAAATGTTTGCAAATTTGCATAAACCTATTAGTCATTCGACTATTGTATATAAAATACTATTAAATGCTTCAATTTAATGGATTCGTGATTTATTGAAGGATTGTGATATAGGTAGACTTACTGCATTGAATAATGTACCCTACTGATTCCACTTTCTTTACACTTCCACCTCTAATTTTTAGTCAAGTTTGATTCCCCTTTGTTAAACGAACCAAGGAGGTTTAGTAATCGGTCATTGATCAGAATTTTATTAGTCATAATGATGAGAGTATTATTCAATACTATTATTCTTGTCATTTTTCATGCAATGATAAATTTCCACAAGTGATGCAAAATTTATAATTGCATTGTGTGTAATATTCAATACGGTTCATGTTTTTTCTCAGAAATAAATTTTCCAATATTACTGAATTACTGTTTCCAGAAACAATCTGCACTGGTGAGTTTTCATTCTTAATGTGTGTAAATTATTGTAATGAAATACCCAATGAGTTTCATCGTGTTAAACTAGTCATGGAGAGATGGAGTGATGATTGGAAAAAATTGATAAGAGAAGAAATTGTTTCTACTATATATACCATAATGTTGGTAATCTTTATATCAGGACCAGAGAGCATAGAATGTAATAGATTATTTTGAATTGAATACTCCTACTGTATGATTAGGACCTATATTTATAAACATCCTGTTTCCATCATTTTCTGAAAAACAATCATTGAAGAAAAACTGGTCGGATTAGTGAATGTGATTGTTATCAGGGCAATTTTGTCACTTTCTTCACTTCCAGTAAATAAGTGAAATTCGTACTAACGTGTTGTGTTGAAAGAGCGGAGGATGAATAGTGCTAATTACTGGCTGTAGTTTTAAACTGGCTCTATAAATAAACTGGCAACATTTGCGCTCTCTGCAATTGAGATTCCAAACTGGGAGCAAGAGAGTGTCAGTGCCGCAGCCGCATGTGTGGGATGTGTGTTATCTAATCAAATGGAGCAAGCATTGACCCGTTGCTTCAGAAAAAGTGGACTTTCTCAATGAATGTATGACCACAATAAACTCTAACCTAATTAACAATATTAAACTCCCCTCCCTCTCCACCACCTACTTCCCTTATTTTTTATCATCACCAATATAACTAGTAGAATAAATCATTATGTCGAGGAATGAAGTATGATAGAAAAAACACATTCAGACCAACAATTTAACTTCTGTTCCAATTTTTTTAATCTTTATCTCTCTGCTTGTCATATTTTTAGAAATAATGAATGAATTAGTTAAAATGGGAAACAACGTGTTAATCATTATAATTGAGCGCTCAATATTTAAAAATAGTTACTAAATGGTATGATTTACTTAGAGGTTATTAAAAGAGGAAAACAAGAATATCCTACGATTTTAACTAAACTTGACAATTTCAATTTTCTCAGTTAATTTATTATTAACATTCGTAAGTGAATTGTGAATTCATAGAATTACATAGTACAGAAAGCCGTAAAAAGGTAAGGAGGTATGCTACCTCCACTGTCATTTTTGCTCTTTACACTTTCCTACGTGCTCTTCTAACATTGGAATTTTTCGAAAAATTCACTATTATATTTCCTGTTTTTGAAGGGAAGCGACTAGAAACTAGATGCTACTTCAAATGACTGATATGACTACTTCTTGTCTCTAACCTTCAAATAAATTTCTAATGTTGGCATGATCAGTTAGTAGACTCAGAGTGTACTGTATAGAATGAAGCACAGCATGAACATTCTGTAAGACCATATCACATTGCTAGAGGCAATATCATAGGAATAAAAAAAACAGAATCATAGTACGATAAAACGAATATTGTATTGTCCAAGAAAAACTTTCTCAAATACAAGAAAAAATTAATTAATTGCAACATTCCAATATTCTCGTCTATGGGTTAGATTCGACAACTAATTCTCAATTACAACAACCGTCCTCTCAACAACTGAATAAAATTTATCTGTATTGCGTTAGCTTTTGAAAGATAATAAGCTATGCTTAGAACAAGTTTTTTCTTCATTATTTATTATTGGCATACCTGCTTATCAATTATAAATTCCTCTCGTGCTTCTTTAGAAAAGTGCATTCGCCGACAGATATGTGATGAGAATATTGTAACAATATTGTTGATTTAATTTTTTTAATTAAAATTTTATTTGTTAGACGTCTCAGTATGAAGTGATGATGATAAAGATGTCCTAATGAGTTGTTGAGCGTGTTCAGTTGAGTTCGCTTCTGGTTGATCCGTTGTGGAATTTGTGAAGAATTATCATTTGAAACCAGTTTCAACGTTTCCTAATAACCTGAAAGCTGGTAGCTAAGCTTTTGTCTTAAGATACAATATAAATACATCGTTAATATAGAATGTTATAAAAAACATGAAACCCAAATAATATTTTATCTCAAGGGTTTAGTTTAATATGAAATTTCTCAATCGTAGTAGTTACACAAACATTTCACAGTTCCACTGTAATGCATCGGTTCTGTCCAAAGATTAAAACTGTGTTTTCAAGCTTGAAAACAATTTTTATAAACTATTTTCAATATTCGACTATATTATCTGCTGATAGTGATTGTAAACTATTATATCTGTGATGTGTGCCGATGTGCATCGTTATTATTTTGATCCTTTCAAATTATGCAGTAAAACCCATTGAAACTTGTAATTTTTCTCATGTAAATTATTCGAACTAATAAACTAAATGTTCCAAATGAACCTATTCGCAATCTCAGACTGAATATTGTGAAAAGAATTACTTTCAAATAAGTATTGATTCGAAACAAATTCTGTACTATATATATTGTAAAATCTGAGGATGCACTTCAATACTCATGATATTTGAATTTGATTCATTCTGAAATCCTTGTAATAAACTTCCAGTCATATTTGATTGTTTGGTCAATGACTTGACGGAATATCAGAAGAGCAGCCGATCCCATGAATTAGAAATGATAAAAATCAATACTGAACTACGTGAACAGACTGTCCACAGATCACTAACTACAGTGCTAGGACCTGTCCAATGACAGTTTGCAGTACTGTACTGAGACCAGTATTCAAATATTTTTCATCTTGAATTAGTTTGAAAACAGTAGAATTTCCATAATATTTAAAATACAATTATTGAATAGAATAACTTTCTGACTGTATGTGAGGAAGAATTCACTGATTATTCATTAATCTGCAATATAAATAATTATTATCAATAATTTCTCCGATTGCCAATGAATTGCAAACAGAGGAGTTTATTTACAAAATGTATACATAATAATTATAAAATACATAGAAGTTGATAATAATAAACTTAGTACTAATTATGATACCCCACTATAATACTATGTGTTGGGTGATCATATTATTTTTCTGAAACTGTATAAATAATTTTAAAAAATTAGTTAGTTTGTTAGTTATTATGCTCAAATGATTTGACTCATCGGTTTAAGACGTTAGAATAGATTTAAAATAAATCTGATTTAGTTTAATGCAATGATCATCATAATCAGTAATAGCCAAATGAATAACAATGTTTTGTAGAGGAATCTAGGCTCTTCATCTCACCTGACGTCAGGTTTTGTGGACTGAATAGGCGATGGGTTCCTTCGCCCTTTTAAAAGCCCTTCGACCTTCATCCGCATCCTGACAAGGGTTTGCTTTTTCTAAAAAAAACTCACCTCCACAGGTTGTCACGTGACTTTATTTACAAACTCTCCTGTTTATCCACCCTACAACTATTTATAGATCTTTGCTTCCCCTCGAGAACTCTTGAGTTTGGGAATCCTTTTGAGTCCGAAAATAAAAAGGCCCTCGGAGTATTTTATTTTCAATCATTATAATCATCTACATGATGACCTCCGATAACTGTATTTACTTTGCAATGTTCTTGTTTATATCCTTTGCAAAGATAACTCCTGGTTCCCTCTCTACAATGTCCGGCTGACTCGTCTTATCAAATTGTCTTCCTGTATTTGAACATATTTAACTGTATATTTTATACTTTTTCTGTATTGTAATACATTCATTAATTAATATTTATGATATCAATCCATATATTAATTAGGCAATTAATTTGTTGAGTAAAATCAAAGTCGACCAAAAATTCTCCTCTCCTGGGCTGATAATGTGACATTAAAGTAATTTGTTGTTTCACTACTTCACTTAGGTGTACTATCAATGATTTTATAATGGTTGCTGTGAATATTGATATTGAATCTTGGTTGATTGATTGATATATCTGCCAAATTTCAAATCCAAAGATATTCCTACTTATTGATTTCCAGAGAAAAATCTCAATTTCCACGAACTGAACTGGATATTTTCAGTACAAGAAGAAGATTATTAATCCTCTATAATTTGTTATCTGTGATTCCAGATTATCAAGTTGTTTGTAAAAAATGATGTGGTCAACTTTTCAATGATTTTTACAAAAATGATTAATATCTACTTCATTATACTGTAATAGGTAAAGTACTTTATTATTTCCTATTTATCCTATCTGCTAGATGTAATGATAAAATTGAAGGAACCTGTTTTTCGATAATAAAATGAGTGGAATTCCTTTCTGTGCTCCTTGTGAGAGGAAGAGAGCAATGTCTGGGGTGTGTTGGTGAATAAATAAGAAGAAAAGCCCTTCCTCAACTTTATTTATAGACACTCCGTAGGAAGACATACCTAGCTATTTGGCTGCTTCGGCTTCACCTGAGTGAGTGTATGTGTATGCGTGCTTACGCCTTGAATATTTCATGAGTTTGTTCACTGTACGGTATTCATTGCTATTACTGTATTTTCTTTCTGTCAGTTGTCCTTTTTCCTCTTTCCTCTTTGACAAACCCTTCCGTTTGGTCTCAGATTCTCTTCTTCCATCCTTCACATTGTCCACAGTATTCTCTTTCAGAATTTCAAGTAGGCTACTTATTTCATATTTTTTGTTTTTGTTCTTCAAAAGTGGGTGGCGCCTAGGTTCTTGAAATGCAGAGACTATCAAAGTAGCAAGTCTTGTATTTGTGAATTTGCGAATTTATAGATAAAATTATAGTTGTTGAATGATTTTTTGTGATAGATCTTCTGAACTTGTTTCTGGATCTGATGATAATTTGTGAATTTATGTTTATGGATAGCAGTGTGGATGCATTGTAGAATTTATACATGAAACCAGATAATCAGAAACTGTTCTCTTTTTTCCACCATTGTATAATTCCCAGATGGGGATTAAATATTTACCATTTCGTGATAACTTAAAGTAGTCTATAATGTATATTGTACGGGTATATTTAAAAAACTACTTTCACTAGAATTATTATCATGCTATGAAGATTAGATTGTACCTAATTTCAGTGGTTAACCTTTTTCATAGAAAGGGTTAGAATTTATCAGCATCCATCGTAAATCCTAAATAAGAAAACCTATTCCATCAAGGCTCAGTTAGACAAGCTAATATTAAACTAATATATTTGGAAGTGAACTTCCAAAGTAGAACTAGACAAGCTATTATTAAACTAATATATTTGGAAGTGAACTATTAATCACAGCCAATTTTTCAAAGCTGAATGACCTTCTTGCTATGTCTACTTTTGAATGGGACTGGATAAACTGAAGCCGTTTGTAACATAAATATGTGGCCCAAGTTTTGGCGACGTAATGTTGGCTATAGTGTGCGGTCACCTGCTATTCCTTGAGTCCGAAATGGGTCAATCCAACTGGAAGCACGTGCTCAGAAAATTTCAATACTGTCGCTCCTATTTTAGGTAGAAGGACACTGGTCTGTGAAATAGCTTAGATCCTTTGATGAAAGTTTTATTTGTATGAGCTGATGAATTATGATGAGTATTATTAGAAGGCTCATGAATTATGGTTTTTATTGCATGTATAAGTGTGAATAAAAACAATTACGGTTAGGCAGAGAAGAATGGAAGATGTTAAATAACTGTTAAACTTTCTACAATTAAATTCTTTTGATTTGTAAACTTTCTACAATGCTTCACTTCCATAAGTCCGTAAGTAGGTATGACTGTAAAATTTGAGGAAGTTGTTCTTTATGGCTCTACCTTAAAGTGATCGAGTAATTGCTCCACATACCAGGTTGAATTTTGGTACCTTTTTCTGCACATCTTGGTCATAGTCATATATGTGATGTCGCAATCTAAATATTAAGAATTTTATATCTGTTCCGAAATAAATAAATTATGAATGAAAATCTAATTTGTTGAATAGCTGCTATTTTCATCTGAAGACTACTGATAACCGAATGAGATGTTGTTCACCCTCGTCGGAAGCGTTTGACGTGTATATACAAAAGTCTACATTAACAAAATTCGTAGACTTGATGGTTTGGGTAAAACTCGAGATGGCACAATTAACTCGAATGGCTCCATGCATCTGAAGCATTCTCAGATGTGACAGGTGTACCTCTCAGAACATTTACATAAGTGAATTGATAAAAAAGGCTGCAATTAAACATAATTCATGTTTCAATTCATAACGTAACGTTAATAATCTAAAGATTTCTATTTATTAAACCCACCCCTTTCAAATATTTTCTCAATTCAATGTCTTCTTCATTCAATTGATTTTCAATTTCCTCTATTCCATCCTTAATATTTCTCCTTATTGATTTTTTTCTTGCTCCATTGTTCTAGCAATTTTCCGTTCTAATTAAGTTTTCTTTGCTCTCCCAAGTATTTTCTTTTTTCCATCTACATCTAAACTCACTTTCCAACTTTTGATTCATAGTTCTCCTCATATTGCACACTTCATTCCATGTTGCATTGTTTCCTATTCATGGTTGTTCACATAGTTGCTCTATATAGTTTCTATATTCTTCAGGTTCCAAAGCGGGGTTATTTGTCATGTTAGCTTAATATACTTTCAGTTCCTAGTGGGGGATCCACTTTGATAAAATACTCAATTACTAGAATAAATTTTCCCTAGGAAGAAAAATTACAGTGAAGCCCCTGTTGCAGGGATTGAAATATGACTTCAAATAGTACTAACTATTGCAAAAAATATTTCTCCTCAACCTGATACGTATGTAAAGTCATACTTAATGCTCTAGAACTTTCTATCTAATAATAATAAACTTCAGGGAGGAAACGTAATCCCATTCAGATAATATTGTTGTCATCTTCATTAACGTATTCCTCTAGGATAGCAGTTGCATTGAAATTTTGGAATACTAGGTTGGGGATTAGAGTCTAATTACAGATTTGTTTGTTCATTTTAGTTTCAACTGTCATTTATCAAATTAGCAGTGATAATGCTATTTTGTCCTTGCTTGCTAGGTACATTTTGATTAATTCGAATTCAGTTGATTGAGAACTTGTTGACTGGTATTGGTAATCATGAGGATCAAGACAATCTCTTGCCTACTCTAGGATCTTAGGCATAGCCTATCGCTTACTTTTTGCATAGAGAAACTCTAGGATATTTCGTTCATTTCTGCTTTTTGTCTCACTTGTCTAGATGTCAAAACTCTTTGATGGCTCTTCCACTGATTCTTTCTTCCATGGTTATTGAGTTTAGAAATATGGTTAAAGGTTATGAGCTAGCTTTATGAAGCTATCGAACAATATGAAAATAATAATATATGGTTATTCAGTAATATATGGTTATAGATGTAGGCTTAGGAAGAATGTGGTGTGCATCATGAGCCCAAAGTAGGCTACTTCTTCTCCCTCATGTGGTAAACTTTTCCCTCAGTGTGTTAGAGAGAGAGAGTTTCACTTTTTTCTCTAGAAGCACAAATAAATAGTTTGCATCCCTCTAACATGAATGATTGACAACCTCTACTACAATTTTTCTGTTTAGAAATGGTGACTTATTTTGATTTGATGTGTTATATTATAGTATGTGGCTATATTATGATTTGCGTCTGCAGCTTAGGAGGCAGAGTTGCACTTTTGTCCCTAGAAGGACAAATTAATATATTGCAATTTACTAACATGAATTGTTGAATTCTACAACAATATTAATGTTTGTGTTTAGATATGAAGATGGATGATGAGCTCGGGATGGAGAGTTGCACTTTTTCCCTCAAAAATTAATGATTTGCATTATCTGGAATGAATTATTATCGATTTTTACAACAACAAATATTGTTGTTTGTGTTTAGAAATGGCGACGATGAGCTCGGGCGAAGTGCAGACGGCGCTGCGCGAACGCGACGCCCGCATCGCCGAACTGGAGGCGCAGCTACGCGCTAAGGAGGAGCAGATCGTGAGTCTGCGCTCGCACCTCGACATGTTCCAGTCCGTGTTTCCCTACCATCAGCACAACAACAATCACCTGAATGGCGGCCATGTTGGCGAGGGCGCGGCTGGGCGACCTCGCAAGCAGCGCGCACAGGGAATATCCGCCGAACCGCAGACCCTATCCACCATACAGGAACTGAGTCAGCACAAATTCCCCACCTACCCCAAGAATGACAGGTATTTATCTCTCAATAATCACTATACTATGAAGATAGGATGAACAGTCGTATCCTAACTTTGTTTTTGAAGAAATAAAGAAACAATCTGTTATGTTGTTTATGATGAACACTATTATAATAACTTTGTTGTAGTTTTCACACTGTGTTACTTTGTAACTATTTAAAAACACTTTCTTTTTTGGCAAATTTAGGAATGCATTTCACTCCTGAGGAGGAGCTTCATCAGCCTCTGAAAAAGTAAGTTTTTTTAATATTTACAAAGTAGCACAGTATTAAAACTACATCAAAGTTATAAGCAATCTGTATCAGTTTTCTCTGCTTTGACTCAATAGTCTCTATTCTTTGATTCGATACAATGCAATACTATGGAGATTAATGACTATTCTATGACTTTATACAATACTATGATTAGATCACAATTTATTTCTAGTACTATAGCTTTGACTATTGTGAATATTTTTCAGAATATTATGTTATTCAAATTTCAATTGTCACATAGTATGTGGCTGAGTGATTTGCGTCTGTAGCATTTTGTCAATTTTCTTAATGATTTTAAATCTTCATTTTTTCTTATAATTTCATGCTAAGGAACAATCAGTAAAAATATTTCATAGAACGGGAGTCCAATAGTGTACAATAATTCATTGATTAACAATCAGTGAAGATATTTCAAAGGACAGGAGTACAATAGCCTAGTAAGACTACAATAGACAACTCACATTATTTTCTTATTTACATCTCATTTGTGAATGCTCTTATGATTTCTATTTTATTTAGCGTTGATGTTTCACATAGTAGGTAGCTAAGTGATTTGCTTTTGCAGCATTGTGTTAATTTTCTTTATAATTTCAAATTGTCATTTTTTTCATATAAATTTATATTGATCAACAATCATAACATCATTGTTCAATGAATTCATTGTAAGAATTAGTATATTATTATGTTATGTAAAAAATCAGTACAAACATTTTAGAGGACGGGAGTACAGTAGTGACTATAATAGTCAACTCAAAATTGTTTTTTTTTTTTTTAATTATCTTCAAATGACAATGGTCAAGCTTCCCCTTGCCCGCTAGCCCAGTTACCTATTTTATAGTTTTCCAACACGATCTCTACTTGGAGAATAATCACTTTATGAGTTGATTAATACATTTATGAACGTAGGCCCTATACATAATAATGAACGTTTGCATATTGAATAAGCGAGATTTTACCATTGAATTTCTTACTCTCCCTATAATGATTTGTTTCCCAGTGTGCTCGGCACCAACTTGTCATCGTTTAAGCAGTCATAAATTCTATTTAGGCAAGATTTTGGCTCAAACAGTGTCATTAATTAGTCGACCAGAAGTGTTTGGCGTTGCGGCCTGATTGGTTTATGATGGGTGATGGGCTGGCCAACCTGATTGGTGGGTCATGGGTCTGCGTCACAATCTGTTTTGTCTGCTTTTCTCTAGTTGAGGATGATGTCTGCTTGTGCATACATGCGCTCCGATTTTATAGCTTTTAAATTGTCAGTCAAGGATTCAATTCAGTCGCCAATTACTACCATTGAGCCTGTAGAATTGACTTTGAGCATGTCTCGCTCCCGGTTCTTTATGAACAGTTCAATGACGAATCTTGCTATTTATCAAAGCTTAATTTTTGTGAGAAATTTGGGGGGGGGGTGGAATCAAAGGGCTTCCAAGCATAATAATATATTCCTAACTAGAAATAGAAAATGAAAATTCAAGAACCCTTTTTAAAACTGTTAAATTACGACATTTTTCGGCCATGATGCCTTTATCAAGTAATTGAAAAAAATATATAAAAGGACATTAAATAAATACTATTCCAAGCTTCTTATTTCTGATTATTTTTTTTATTTATTATCAAGTAATTGAGAAAATAAATAAAAGGACATTAAATAAATAGTATTTTTTTTATTGCAAGCTGATAATTTTATTTATTTTTCCAATTACTTGATAATGACATCATGGCCGAAACATGTCGTAAGTAAACAATTTTAAAAAAGGATACTTGGATTTTTATTGCTATTCATGAGTAGCCCTAGCGAAAATAGACAATAATATATTCCTATTTTGAAAATATTTGTCATATTTACTATAAAGGGACATTGAATATAGTAAGGGAATGCATAATGCACCATCATACTTATGTAATTGTTATTCGAATGTCCATTCTTATTATTAATGCTTTTTACAAATCGAAAGATATTCTCAAGCAGAGAAAATATGATAGAGATCTTCATAGCAGAGTATGGTATTTGGACATTGATGGGAGAGCAATATTTTCATGGATTTTAATGATGAGAAACCCGGATATAAACAAACGTTTTTAGCTAGGACACTCCTGTGTTATCGGATCGGCACGTTAAGCTGTCGGTCCCGACTCAAATTATATATTATTCATACGAGACTAAAATTAGATATTCAGGCGAGGTGGAACTTCCGTCAGGGAATCCCCACCAATAAAAACTATACAATTATTACAGTATTATAGAACTGAGGGGAAGCCAATGAGAAAAAGGTATTCCCTAGAAAGAACAAAGAGACATTTTTCAACCAAATTACTTATATTTAACCTGAATGATTTTGTTTCGTCAAATATTTTCGTCGCACTAGTTATATTTCATAATATTGATTGTTGAACAATACTATTCACTCTATTCTCTCATGTACTTACGGATACTTCAATTGAAGCTCGTTTTGCTTTTGATCTCAATTCAATTGTACAAAAATAACATATACTTTGTAAAACTAAAACCTTTATACTTCAACCTTTTCAATACATTGAAGTATTTCATAACAGATTCGGCTTCTTAACGTTGAATGTGAAAGTTTAGAGGTGATTAATGAGCCACATTACATAACATGTCCCTAGTTAACAAAACTGTGTTTTCACCTTCATTAGTTCACTCGTATCTCATCAATAATAGTGCACTTGTCATCAGTCTTCGATCCTTGAGTTCCTTATATTTGTTATCATTGACATGACCTGTTGAATTCATTAATCAATTCCCAATTATTCATCCCCAATCATTCTAGTATCTAGTAATTTGTAATTCTTTCTGTACATCTTAACGGTTTGAAAATACAAATACTGTATTTAAGCATAGCTGGCATCATCAAAATTATACTAATGCTTTTTTATTTCGTATCAATATTATTCCTTGTTCTATGGATTCAAACATAATTCAATGAATTGAAATTTTGCTCTCCTTCAATTGAATTCATATTAAAGTTGATAATAATGATTAAATGCTTATTAAAGTTCATAATGAATAAATTCTAAGCATTTAGTAGGGCAGTGATAACTATCCGGAGCAGGTAGTTAACTGCCGCAGATTTTTGAAATATAACGCTGTGCCAAAATGCACAAAATTGAAAATAATAGAGTTGGAATGAGTATATTTGCCATATTCGCTGCAAAAAGCTACACTTTAAAAAAAAAGACTATCTTTGCCTGCCTCAGCAATTTTCTGCAAAATTGCTGCAACAGTTAACTGCCTCCCTTCCCATAAATATCTACAGTATTTATTATTTTTCTATTTAGATTAGGGTTTGCAGAATTATTTACTCATGGAAACTAAAAAGGGTTCAGTTTCAATATTCCTTAGTTTGGTTTTTATAATTATTGGAGTTTTTCTCTTCAGCGATGAACTCTGTTCTGGATTATATGAGTTCTCATTCACTTGATTTCCTTGACTCCCACAATCGCTTGACTCTTGAGTATCGAGCTCTCGACATGATAGCATTTAAAGCTTGAATCGGGAGAACAGTAGTAGCTCTTGCGTAGATTGACACTTATCAAGAAGACGTGTGATGTGTGTAGGCCAGCCAAAGTCATGATCAATGAGAAGTGCGCGCGTTCAGGACAACATAGGGCTTATCCATTGTTGCATGTGTGTGTGTGTGTGTGAGTGTGTACGCGTGCGCCCGTGTGCATGTATCATCGGCTCCGACTACTTGTATACCAAATACTTGTATACTATTATATACTACTTGTATACAATGGCTGACCTGCCTGCATCCATTCCGGGTTATGAATATCTAAAAATACCGGCAAATTGATATGACCTTGAGTGCTGAGGCATGGATCGTCCAACGCAGATCTCAACTATCAATAGGAAGCTCTCCAGCAACGGTACATTTTATTGTTTGTAGAACTGCTTTTTGATACGATGTTTCTAATTTTCGAAAATGAATACCCTCTCCTACGATTCTAATTTGCCACTTTTTTGGATTGCCACAGAAACAGAATGCAATTTCAAATGAAATCTTCTCCAATCATTAGCACCTGAAACTGAATCCAAAACTCAATAATGAACTCTGAACTGTCCAAACACAAATATCCAGTCCAGTTTCTCCACTTGTATAAAGATTAGTCTCTTCTCTCTTATAAGAACCTGGTTCTCTGAATTATCATCAATTCATTAGGTGATAATCTCAACGATGACCCTTTTCATATCACCTGGGTTCTCGGTTGCAAGAGTTCTTTTCAATATTTAAACATTTTATACTATTGATAAATCAACTTCTGTCTTCAGGGTGGTGTTGAATTTATTACTGTTCGTATAACATTGCACTTTCCATGCTAAATATATACCTATTTTTATTATATCAATTCTAAGTAGTTGCAATTACTCATTATCGTATTTTTTTAAGTTTTACTTCATTGTATGTTTTCTAAAATATAGCTGATTCAAAATAATACATTCATCACACCTGTCACCTTGTAGTCTGTAAACTCTAATCCACATATGTGGCACGTAAGTCACAACTCACAAACTAAACCAATCCACAACTCACATCTCTGATCTCATCTCAACTGATCCGAATGTATTTCAACGATTGCTCTAGTTGTGTGTCTTCCTGTTCGCCTGCTAATCTAATCCCACGCATGGGTCCAATTTGCGTGTCAAAGAGACTGCCGGCGACTGTAATGAGTGGGATCTATTGCTCATTTATTTGCGAATGCTGTTGAGTTGGCAGTGGCCGTATCCCATCTTGTAGTATTGCTGCGCTCTGCCTGTGTTGTGGTATCTGGTCGCTGAACTCCGTGCGGCCGACAAACAGGTGTAGCACAACTTTGCCAAAATTCGCCAGCAAATCGAGTTCAATTTAGAAATTTGAAGTTTGCTGCCAAGTTGACATCGATATAGAATTCAATTGGGATACCCAACAATACTGGGTACTGGATTACAGTTAGAGTAGGATGTTGGTTGAGTTTAAATTATCTTTAAATTTTTGATATAATTCCAATTTCGATCATAAATTTGATAGATAGCCTACTTTGCACTACACGTGCTATACGTTATACATGTAGTGCAGGTCAAGTCTCTATAGTGGGGTGCTACATGATAGTTTTAGAAGAATAGTCTGAGAATGTAACTTACTTTTGGTCATATTGTAAATGTTTTTTAAATACGCATGGTATACCTGCTTTTCCTGGCGCCTGATAATCCTGTTGTAAGTGTGAACTCTTCTACTCTTCAAGAGCCGAACTCCTCTAAACTCCATTTATAAGTTTGAAAATCTTCCCGGTGGTTCGGAAACTACCTAAAGCTATAGGTGAACTCAATTTTTTTTATCAATCTTGAAAAATAATGTAATACATTTACACACACATACAAATTTAATACAGAGATTAACAAAAAGAATACATGCAAACAACAACAACAACAATATACATTAAAACAAAATAAAAAGAAAGTGGTGCAAAAAAAAAGATGGAAGATTGATAATTCGTCACGCTTAGCATGGATTATCACTGAATTATTATTTTATATGAATTCGTCTTCATTTTGAGATACTCAACTTCTAGGCGAATAATCACACAACAATTAGAGAGAGAAACAAGAGAGACATTACTTCCTAATTAATATATGTGTGAGGATGCATTAACATCATATCGTAGCAATTGTCTGAATAATATTCCAATTGAAATTTTATGGATTCTTCACTCCTTTTTACCTACAAAAGATAATTTAAAAAAAATCTGTTTCTAAGATGTTTCATTATTTAATCAATTACTTTGATCTTGTTCTATTACATCTCTTCTTGGATGGATGCTAATCAATTGATTGATGTTAGATAATTTTTGCCAATCAAACGTACATATTCCGGAATTTTTTCAGTTTTTTATCTTCAAAGAAATCGAAGAAATGTTCTTTTCCCCTGTTGTTCTCGTCAATTAATAACACCATACTTCCTTTTAAAGTTAAAAAGCTAATTAGAGGCCGGCTTCGCTATTTAGAAAAAAAATCTTACACCATTTCCATAAAAGATTATTTTCTGGCCTGTAACTTTTAAAACTGAATATTACTGGACTGAATAGCCCCAGACTTGGATGGCGTAATAATGTTTAAGAAAGTTAAAATCGTCATGGAGAATCATTCTAATAACAGAACTGGTAGATCGGTTAATAGGACATGGTCATAACCAACTGGAAAAACAAGACTATAAATGATTGAATAAAGTCATTTATTGGCAATATCAAATTACACTTCCATGATAAATGTCGAAGAGACAGATACAAAAGTATCTTTTGATCAATATATGTGTTTTTTACTAGTAATTTGTGTAAAGAGATTATAAGTAATGTAAAAAGGACATAAATATTGGATTATTATGACATATATTATAATAAAGGAAACAGACAGCAAGAATTATTATTATTATTATCATACAGGAATAGGAAAAGCAATTCATAGTATTCCTAAATTTATGGAATGTCTAGTTATATCAACTTATCAAATAAAATAGTTTATTTTCCTTCATATAATGCATACATGTATGTCTATAATTATATAAATACTATTGACAATTTTAAGAAAATAAGTTAAAAGTAAGTATTATTATTAAATACGGAAAGTCCCTGAAAAGGTTAAAAACCTGAGCGCAGGGGCCGAGTGTTACTAAAACAAAATTATTTCTAAAATAAATAAAATGGGTGAATTCCTATTTACATCTCAATTTGAAGAAATTTACTTATTGACCGAGCGAAGTGAGGTCTAAGATTCAAGTTGACGGTTTGGCATTTCTCTTAATGTTTAAATGTTTATATGTTGCGCATTTACGGCGAAACGCGGTAATAGATTTTGAAATATTTGCAGGTATGTTCCTTTTTAAATTGCGCGTCGACGTATATACAAGGTTTTTGGAAATTTTGCATTTCAAGGATAATATAAAAGGAAAAAGGAGCCTCTTTCATACGCCAATATTAGAGTAAAAATCAGACTATCGAATTATTCATCATAAATCAGCTGTCGAGTGGATTAAAAAACGCATGCAATTCAATATCTCAATGTAACTTGGTAAAAAATCAGCAGCTGTGTAGACTATAAATTGCATGCCTCATTGAATGCAATTTTCACGCACTACATCTTGTCTGGGCGCCTAGATGTCTTCTGGGTTTCTTCTGGGTTTCAAATCTTGTGTAAGCTTGACCTGATCAAATAAATAGTTGGTGTATCAGTGTGGATGTAAATATGGTTTGGGAGGTCGTTCAGTTATAAATGTTATTTATTCTATTGATAACATTTTTGTTCATTATTTGTTATTATATTCTTTAATTTTTTTTATAAGTTTTGGAATTTTGAATTCTCAATTTGTATTATTTCTACTTTTTTCATAAGTCTTGAAATCTTTGTATTTTTCATTTTTGAATTAGGTGGTATTTTTGTTCTTTGTATTATTTATTATTGCATAAGTTCGTATTATTTTTATCATTATTTTCTTTTTTCATTTGTATCTGTACAATTTTATTGTTAAGGAGAAATATTTGGGGAAACCCGTTGTCTCCCTTGTGAATAAATAAATAAAGAAATCAACTATTAATTGCGTGCAATAACGCATGCAATTAATAACTAAAATAACATAGCGTCTCCCGAACTTTCTCTGCTTTGAACTCGGGCTGTCCTGTTGCCAGTATGTCTTAAAGGAGATTAGCTTTTGACGTTAGCATTTTTGATACACCAACCCCAACAGCCATTAGCCGTTTTCACACCGATATCTCGCCGACACGACATACGGACAGCATTTACTCTGATAAACAGTATAAGAGGATGCTGCGGTTTATATCTGCGCGAGGTCTACTGTCACAGAACTACTAGTACTTGAGTATTGGCAATAATATTATTGTTAGGAGGAAGAATTTGTAACTTTTTAAATATACGTATCTATATAACATCATGGTCAACAATCGATATAAGCTTCTTCATGTAGTGTTTATTGTATTCCTATAAGATACACAGTAATATTACTTGTATTTGATCATTCGAGTTCATAGTAACTCTCTAATTCATATGTTTAGTATCAATTCCTGACAAATTAATCAACTTTGAAATAATAGAATGTATTTTGTATTCCAATTTATCTGGTAATAAAAATAACTATTATATTGATTTCAGTACTCAAAACTACTGTTTACAAAATCCATATCAGAACTAAGTTAAAAAAAAATACTTTGGAAAATCGAAGGTACATCTATTGAAGAATTTATTAGTCCAATCCTAGAGTAGGCACTATTTTCAATTTACTTAGTTTTCTCAATGGAGTAGGCCTACACTGTCCACTCATCAGTAGAATATTGGTATATTCAATCAAACAAATTATGTGATTGTGAAATTGTATAATTTAACGTATAATAATGTATTATTAATACTGTAGTAATAATAAACTTAGTTCGGTAATGAACTAAAATTTAAAGAACCGGCTTTTTCCTTTGCATTATTGTGACGCAGCATTTGTTATACTTCCTGAATATAATAATCAACAATATAATACAGAATATTGAATAATATACTTTCAAAACAATAACATTTTTAATAAAATTTCATTGCATCCTATCATCATTTCAGTTTCAACAAGTTCCTAAATCTGGAGAAATCCCTCTTGTTACGTAATTTAGAAATAATTCCCAAATTCAAACACATTAATAAATTGAATTTTTCGATAGTTAGTGTCAAGTGTTTCTACTTTCAAGTTGTGGTTGACCTTGGAAGTTGGAAGTGCCTCACCTTGCTATTGGGATTTGGGAGACATTTCTGGGGTCATAGAGTTCGTCTTCACTTCTAGTATAATCTGTGATACCACGTGGCTTGTCGTTACATAACACAGTTCTTGATTAATGTTATTTCTCTCTTAGAAGGACAGTAAATGTATGTAACTGGTCATGAATGTATTCGATTCAGACTAAATTTTTATTCCTTCAAAAATAATACAAATCCAAGAGATTGTATGATTAAGTTGGAAACGGGTAATGTTGGAATTAGGTTGGTTAATTGACGAATTTAGGTTTCCTTAGCAATTTGAATTTGTTATGCTATAAAATTGATAATGAAATTATCAATCATAATATATTATTTATAATATATATATATTTATAATATATTATTTATTTATCAATCATATTATTTTTCTATTATTTTAATCATCATTTTATATATTTTTTATTATAAATAAATTTATTATTTATTTATTTAGTCTTGTACTTTTAATACACTTATGTGAGAAGGCACAACATGCTTATGCCCAAAACTGTCCCTTCTCAAATTTATACTACAGTCCAAATCAATAATATAATAATAGTTTATTATTAATAATAGGATGTATTTTACATGAGCCTGTATCAATTTTACTACTGATTCTCATACTACTGCACTGTATTATACATTTGAATCAGGCCTAATTGTAAGGAAAAGATTAATTGATTGGGAAAAATATTCATCTACAATGAATATCTTTAAGATGCACCAGACAGAACTCCAATAATGTATACTAATGTTACAAATGAAGCCCTGCATTCTTTTAACAATATTCACTCGTCTGTTGATTCGACCTAAATTGGTATTGAAACTAAACTTGTGAATGCCAGATGAAAAATCGAAACAAAGGTTGAAAAACATCTAAATTCAATTTGGATACAGGATTACAAAGTCACCTTCAGCTTGTCAATGGAAATTTTGCGATCAATTATTGAAGAAAGTAATTGGCAAATTGAATGAAAACTTTCCGTGAATCTTTTGCTGTCAGAAAGTGCTAGCTGCGTATTATCGTGTATGAGCTCTTCAAAGTAATAGATAAGAGAAGTGGGTTTGAACTTGAGTATCAGTACTCTATTATGCATGCCAACAAGTTGAAACCTGAATGATAGTTTGTGAGTGCTTCGTTTGATACTAGAAGGGTACATTTATAAAAAATTATGTCAAGTCATAAAGGATGAATATTTATTTAGAATTTTCCTATGAACTGCTTATATAATTTCCTATTGATATGCTTATATGTATTGCGAATGAAAAGAAAGTTTTTCGAATTGCTTAGATAGAGAATATTATTGCAGAAAATTAAAACACAAATTACTGAGTCCATTTATCCTTTTGAAGATGCAAAGGAAGTCGAGTTCCAATTTTGAAGACAGGGAAACCTTTTTTATTCCGTCTCAATTCTAATTTGGGAACTTTGAGACAATTACTAAAGTTCATGGTCAGTAGAAATAGGTCAAGTTCGTCTAGCTCTTCCACACTATTTAGCAGTTCTGCCTTTTTTATTATCCTCTTTGTTCTCTACTCTAATGTTGCTTTTTCAAATTATTAACATTATCATTGATAAATTTTTACTATTGATACGTGCGACTTGAGAAGATGAAAATACAGCTACTAAAAATCTGCTTATTCCTCTTTTAGAATGTATGAAGCTGAAATTCGCATACAACTGTGACAGTGAAAAGTGAAAATATAATTCCTATGAGTTTTAATGGGATTATTCATACTCGCTGAATGGGAATAGTCCAATAAGAACTTATGGGGTTCATATTTCACTGTCACTGTTGTGTGCTAATCTATCATCTACATAAATGTACATCTTCCTTGTGGACGAAGTTGGATGGCACAGAAAGATGCAATACAGAAATTAAATCGAGCCCATGAACGGTCTAGAGAATAAAGTTGCAACTAGAGAATATAAAAGTATTCACTCTGGTTAGCTCCATCCAACTAAACTACGTCAGGTCGGCATTTTTTCTATAAAATTCTCATCGTGTTGCTTTCGAGTGAAACTTCTGCATAGGAACGATGATATTATCAGTACATTTATTTTGGCACTCTCCTAAGTGCTTAGTACTAAGTTAGGAAGAAGTTTCATTAGAAATCAAGTTGTGCAAAACCAGTTTCACTTTGAGCGGTCTGTTCACAGAAATGATTATAAGCTGAATATTCTGCTGAACAACTTCAAGTTTGAATTGGATTGGGCGATTCCGCCAAATTTTATCTACATTTCCCAGTATTCTTTCCCTCTCATTCAAGTCGTGTGCAGACACTGGAATTGTCAATGAAAATAGAAAGTGTCTCACCTATTAGTACTTCTCTTCAGTGTCTCTCAAGTATCTCAGGAACTCACGACCAGAGAGAATAGAAAAATAATATTTAGTTCATTTTCTCTCCAAAGAGGATTGGAAAAAGATCCTCTTCTAATCCTATCTGCTGCAACTCAGAATGACAGTGCTCATGTAACTGAATTGTATTGCACATCCACTATCCGTCGCTACTACCAATTGAACTTTTCCATGTTTTTATGAGTGGGGTCTTTGGAAAGGTGTGGTGAGGTGGTTCAGAACCTATTATGTGATTGACATGAAATGTAGACTGACAATTGAGAATTTAAATAGAACATTATTTATCAATGTTTTCTTGGTCCTTGCAGTCTTTACACAAGTCAAAATAATTTTCCTTCTGACTCAGTTTACCCAAACTCATGACTCACATTATTTATTTCAATTCGTTTCTATCTTTGTAATCCATGCCTATTCACTATTGAATCATTCTATCCTTGAAGACCATCTTCATTCACTATTCATATTTATATCAGACAACATTGACTTTTTCCATTGATCAACAAGATAAATGGATCGCGTTTACTCGAATAGGATTGATTTAACTTCTTCTAGTTTCAATTCGAATATTTGAATTTGAATTGTTTCAAAATTTATTTCACTCCAAATATTAGTATGTGTTTTTTCCTATATTGTGTTTATTCTTATTTCGTGATTAGTCCTTTCTTGTGAAATCATTTAGATGTTAGATTCTAGTAACATAGTATGGTAGTTCTGAGTTTTTCCATCATCTACTTGAACTCTATGTTTGTGAGGAATGATCAATTTTTTATAGGTTTCCTAATTAATAAATCTAGTGTATTTTCTCTGCTTTATCAGAAAATGAAAATATTCATCTCAAATTTCGATGTTTTTCATTGGCCTCGTAACATTATAATTTGCAATGTTTTTACCAATTATGTCTATATATTATTTCTTGTTGAGAGGTAAACTCCACTCCACTGTGAATACTGTACAACACAGTTGAAATATTCTAATGACCTGCGGTGCATTGTGGCACGCATGCGCATGAGCTGTAAATTTTGAAATTACTGTAATCGGCGTTGTTGCCAAATTGCCCCCGGGGGCAGGCTTGCTGGTTAGCAAACTATTTTAGCATGAACACCTGTATATGCTGCTTGCATCTCTATCAACTTCACTATATCATCCTTCTTATCTCTTACTCACCTCAACTATTTTATTTCACGGGTTTTCTAATTGTCCATTCTTCTGTTCCATCGCTATTTTCTTGGGTGTCTTCTATTTCCTGTTCCCTCTATTTTCGCCCTCTTCTTTCTGCCCCACCTTCTTCTTGCTGTTTTATTCTCATTTTCATATTCTTCATAAAAAGTCCTTAGTCTCTCTCTCTTCTTCTTGTATCTCTCATTATCTTTTCAGAGTTTTTGCCTTTGGTTGCATATTGCTCATTGTCCATTCTTCTCCTCGGTTTTCAATCTATCTTTCATTTGCTATGTCATCGGCTACTCTTCTTTTATGTTCATCTTCCTGACTTCTATCAAATTTAATCACCCAGATTCGCTCTACTCTCTCACTCTTATCTTATTCATGTCCCTCTATTATTTTTCTTCCTTTGTCTCTCCTATTATTTTTGTTCCAACTCCTCTACCTTCTTACATACTGTTACAGACTGAGAGAGTCCAAAACACATCTATGATCTTCACTCATGAAAACTAAACTCACTCACTCATGAATTTCAAGTTGAAAAAGATAAATAATTTGTGTAAAATTAAACATCCTTTTTGAGTTAAATGATGATGATGATAATGATGAGATGGCGTCCTTATTATGAACTCACACTTGCATCAAATTCATGCGCGCAATTCGTAAAATTTAATGGCTATCGGTTTCTCTTGGTCGATTTCTCTTGGCATGGCCGGCCAGGCCGCTGGCCATGTGGCTGCCACACACTCAAACGCCCAATGAATATTGATGATAGCTGCGGACACTAACTTTCCTAAGTGGTGTTACCGAGTTATTACTGCCGTCGATTTATTACAACAGACATGTCATGCTTTTCGGCAATGAAAAGTTCTCAACAGGAATAGAAACAAAAAATGGTGAAATCAGTATTGTGACGACGATACGCACAAGGCATAATAGCAATACAGCAATCAGAAAAAAAATATCGTGAGATCAGTATGGTTAGGATACGCAACCACACACCAAATTCGATCCTAAAATAAAGATCTTGGAATTCTCTTATTTTTTTATTGGATATCCCATCACTGAACGTTCCAAAAAATCAAATTTTGCAAGAATAATTTATCACAGAAGTAAGTGAAACTGTTTTCTTAAACTTTATTCTTATATGGCTAATGAAGCCAAACATGGAGGTATTTAAAATGAATGAATGAGTAACTCTTGTCTATAACCACAAGAACAAAGTGAAACTCACATTATAATCTAAAAACCATAAACTTAACTCAAACTGCATCCCTTCGGATCTCTCTCTATCTTCAACGATATTGGAACTATTCTCTAGTGTAGTCTGCACTGAGCACTGAGCAGTGAGCACATCTGTGACTGGCATACGGCTTTTCTTTCTCGTTATTCGTAGATGTCTAGTTTTCTCCTTGTTCATTCATTTCGACTTCACTTCTTGTATTTGATAATTAGTGTACTTTCAATAAATTGTAAATTCAATATACAGTAATCCAATGTAAGCAGTGTATGGATTGGATTCGATAATGCTATTATATAGGTACCCGAAAAGTAACAATATTTTTTCTAACTCATTGCATGTATCTCATTGCATCTAACTCATTGTCGTTTTCTTAAGCCCCTATTCATATTATCAATGAGGAAATGATACTACTTTGTATTTTTTCTATAACTTTATACATTTTATAGGTTACAAAGAATTGACAACATTATGTTGTTAGAGGTTATTTCATCATTATGTAGTTGAAAAAGCATTACCAAATGTTGAGCACTTGTGTGATATTAGTGAATGTACTGGGTAACTTGGGATAAGTAGGTTGATCCAGGTTATTATTGATTCGAATTTCGTATCCCATTCCTATTTTTAACTGCAAATGAACGACTTATAGATGGAATTACATTAGCAATAACAATCCACTCATTTTAATGGACTCTGTTATCGATATCCATAAATTTTAGCAAAAGGTGTTAATGGCAGCACTTTCATTCGGCAGTATGGTGTGGTTGAAGAATCGCATAAAACTCCATTATAAACGCCTTCGACACACTTCATTTCCATACAAAGGTGGTGTGTCATAAAATCTGTTTTTGATGCAATAAACTTTTATTTCGGCTCTTGAAAGTTCTTATTCAGCTTTCGTTCGAAACTTATCATTTCACCACTTTCTGTCACCTCTAACACGATAGCTCTTTGTTACCAAGGGTAGGTTCAAGAATCAAGAGCTTATAAGATCTTGTCGAAATTTATTTTACTCTGGTAATGGGAAGAGGTTGTTCTTAAATAATACTTGATCAGTCCATGCTGAATATTGTAAAATCTCCCGTTTATTCTCCAAATTAAAAATAGAAATTAAAAATACAATATGATGTTGTGAATCATAAACAGAGAATTTTATGCGGAGAATCCAACAAACTCAGAGAATTTGATGCAGCATCTCTGGAAGTGTATAAAAAATTGTGAATTTTTGGTTAAATGAAATAGGTAGGGATGTAACCGAGAATATAATTAGTTCGGTTTATAGGTTATAGCTAATTTATTCTAGAAGATGTAACAAGAAGGCTACAAACTTGTGGAAGCTATTAAGCACCGGTGAAACTCTATTGTTGATCTCAAGAACATAACTTTCTCATACAAATTTCATCTGAATCATTATAGTTCAGACCCTAACTCACAGTCAATAGCCTATGTAAGGGTATTTCTCATTAATATCATAATATTAAAAAAAAAATTTTACTATACACATTTTGAAGTAGAGACTACATTTTGTGCTCTTATTGAATTATTGAACAATATCACAAAGTCTCTGATATCTGATATTACTGCTAATTGTTTGAATAAGTAATTTTTTAATTGGAAATCCAACTTTTCAATATGCTTCTATCATTCAATCTTGGTAAATTGTAACAATCGGCGTTAAAAATGTGAAATTTTGTCATGTACAAGGTGGCACAAAATAACAGAAATTTTAAAAAGTCATTAGTCCATCATTGGTTGATTTGCGTTGACATCGCGATCATTGCACAGCAGACAATGGAGGCAGTGTGAGTGTAGGCCTGTGGAGAAGATGGAGAAAAACGTTGCCGATCCTCTGTCTTGTCAATGCCTTCTATAGGCGTGAGCTCTGATACAGGTTTATTGATGTAAATATTAACTGTACTTTCTCGTTCAAAATAATCAATTATATTTTATCTAGCAAGAAACTATTTTTTTCAATAATTTCATAATTAATTTTCATAGTTAAGATGAAATATTTTTTAATAAATTATTAATTCTACATTGTTAAAAGACGATCTGGCAACAGAGCAAAGCGAGAAAGAGATAGTGATATCCGCTTTGTTGAATGATACACAAGGATAGCAATACCATTGCTAATTGAACACTGCCATTATAACGTGGACCTCACCGTCATCGTACAATTTGGTAAAGTTTTCCCTAAATAACCAGATTCGTCCGAATGCTATTTTTTTTTTTTTTTGAACCTCAATTTAATGGAGAAATGCAAACGAAAACTGCCCAATTTGTGATGGATGAACAAACTGTTGTTTCATTTGGAAAAAATCTCGCAGGCTCTACAAATTACAGTATTGAGGAATTGAATAACTGAAATCTGTTTCCATTCAAAGTAGATGACATTTTGATTCATTGATAATACGAAACTGATAAATACCATTGCTGTACAGTGTGAAAATTGCACATGGTGGATTGACAAGTTTCTGTTTCAGTTTCAGTCAATATGAAAAATGATAAACTCCATTGCTGTACTGGATGAAGATCTCATAAGGTGGACTGGCAAATTGAAAAGTAGGGAAATCTACAATATTGCCACAACAGTGCCACAGTTTGAAAATTTATTTCAGATTGCAACTTTCTTAGTCATTCTTCTAATCACAATTTTCATGAAAACTGCACTACAAGATTTCTAGAGTGAGATTGTGGAATGGTAAAATTGTAACAGGGATGTAGCCTAATCACAGTGAACATTAGTTCGTAATTCACCAGAGAAGATGTAAATGGATTGCAATAAAGTTGCTTGAGCTGTGGTTGTTGGGCCAGTCTTCACATTTCTTTATAGATACAGGCAACCGGTTTACTACAATAGAAGTCACCTATGTATTGTACTCAGTTACTTACTTTTTGCAAAAACTTCGATAGAATGGGAGAGTCTGATAGTGAGGAAAGAGGATGATATTGAATGAAGAAGAGGAAAAAAGGAATTATGATGAAGTTGGAGGAGGAAAAACTAGACGTTGTAACGAAGGACAAGGGAGTGGAAAATAGAATTTTAAACACCGCAGAAAATTGAGCCGATTAATAAGCAAGAAGGTGTGGCTGAAAGGCAAGAAAATAATAATAGCCTATACTTGCTCAGTATTTCATTATTTTAACGCCCACTTCACTTCACTATACTGTACCATACTCACTAGCAACAATATAAACTACTGTTGTCTTCCGAGTTGAATAACATGCAGTTCAAGATTTTTTCAACTTGTGAATATTATCAATACTAGATCAACAATCAACAGAAGAGGAAATCAAGAGGTTCAACATAACCGCAGAAGGTTGTCAGTTTCTGGTGAAGGAAAGTTGTAAATAGGATATACATAAGACTACTTCATCAAATTTGAAGTACTGCACTTTATCTTCTATGAAATACAATATTCATTGTATGTATTAGTCATTTGTAAGAAAGCAAAAATAATATCACGAAATATCCGAGAATAACTCGGACATATCCAACACATCTAGTATGATACAGTAAAATAGTAGAGAATTAATAATAATAATGTGTTTATTGTCTTGTTATTTATATTATATTATTTGTTTGATGTCTTAATTCTTTATATTATTCAATATTCATTTATTCATTTACATTAACCAATGCACATATCAAATACATGCTTAGAAAAGAACCAACAGGCCTAGCCCAAAACTGTTCCCTTTCCGAATGTTTATTGTAGTAAGCCAATTTCTAAAAGGTAGGTTATGTTGCTTCACTTTGAATCAAATTCCGAGTCCAGAAATATACAAACCAAAATTTAGAATTTAATTAGATTGAAAACCAAAAAGAATAAAAATATTGCACCAAACTAAACTGTAAAGTTTTCAAAACTTGAAAACATTGAACTATTTAGAAATTTAGAAACCAAAAAACAAAACTAAACTCACTCCAAAAATGACAGCTAGTATGTGGTTTGAGTATATATTGTCAAACTTCTTACTTTTTCAATTCTATCGCCTATCCTATTTTATATCCTATATCGATGTATATCCTAAAAGCTACGAGAACAACAATTATTATAAGAAATCTTAATGAATCCTACATTTATTGCAGTCTGTTGTATTTGTGTAATATTTGACTGGGCTAACAATGAAATGCATGATATATGTGTAAGCAAAGAAATTCTCAGCTATTATGCTCTAGTTAAAGAAACTCGTAGTGGTTTAAAATAGAGTCTAGTCTAGAGTATTCCAGTTGCTTTTCATTTGACCCTTGACGCTACTTACGTGAGATAGCTACTGCTACCCCATTGTTTGAACCCTATTTTATTTTATTTAACTCGTGCTCTCTTAATAGCAAGCACATTCAATGTAAATGCAAGTATTGGTTAAATTCAGCACCTACTTGTGGCACTCTGGAATTCAAATTGTAACATTCGATCCAAATAACTGGGCAGCAGCCAGGTATACATGTTTCTCACTCTCTTCACACTGCCACGTTATATGATTCGCATTGTACAGTAGGCTTCATTCGACTATATATCCTACGCAGTGCGTTATTACAAGAATGAACTTTGACTTGTATTCGGTGAGCTTATCTCGGATAATTGGAATCTAGATTCCAGCACTTGACACATGAATGGCTCAACAAATACCTTGGGAATTTCGTCCTTAGGTATAAGTACCATTTCGTGGGCTGAATTTATCAAATTGGCTCGCTCCAAGAACATAATCTACAGTTTTCATGACCCGTACCCGTCCTATGGTGTACAGGGCTTGGATTGCTCCATTCAACTCGCGAAAATAACTTACACAGTTGATGGCTGTTAATGTACCTGGTTGAAGCCTATTAGGGTCTGCTTACTATTTTCTTTGGGTGTGGCTGTTATCAGTATTCAAACTTGGTTAACTTAATTTGCTTCGCAATGTGACATTTCTAACGTTTATATATACGTTCTATATTCTAACTGTTCCAAAATGGGATAATTTAATACTATTTTCACTTTTTCATGATTTCCTGAACTTGAGTTGATTCAAGATCGAATATTGATTGCTATCTCATTATTAGGAAAAACATTTCTAGTGTTTTTTTTGCAGAACTTATTTTCTCATTTCAAATTGTGTACTATCAATTGTTGAGAAAAGAAGGAACGAAAATCAAGAACAAGAAATCTTACCTCCGATTGGCTAGTTCCTTATCTATTGGAATTAAAACCCCAAGGCTCTGATTGGATTGCTTCCCACCACTGCAGTTGAAAACCTGAAGTCTTTTTTAGCTTTGGTGAGCAGGTTATTGGCTGGAATTTCTTAATTTTTATACCTTACACGTATTCTCAAAGAGAAAGCAAGGTACCTCAATATATACATATAAACTGGTGGGCTCCTGTAAGTCACGCGTATTCTGTGGTTTTTTTTATTTTTATTTATTTTTTTGAGTGGAGAATGATAATTGAATATATAAGAGGAAGGAATAATGAAACTGTGAAAATAGAACGAAAAATATACAATCGTAGTTACTGAATCAGTTGACAGACCTTGACTTTGTCATAAAAACTGTGATGTGTGGAGGCAGAATTTATTTTTAGCCTGTAGACTCGGTCTACTTCCTTTTCTTATCTATTTTTAAAACACAGTTCTTTGTTTTCATATCCATACCGCAAAGCCACTGTTATCAGTAAATATTTAGAAATTGGGTTGATCATATCAGTTGAAAGCTTTACATTATGGAAGCTCACTCTGCTCATGAAATCTAGCTCTCAATAAAATCTCAATCTACGTTTAGAAGAGCATACATTTAAATTCGCACCCCTTTGTTTGTTGAGTGTATGTTTCGAGTCTGATTTTCATATTTTCTGGTGCATTTTTTGGCTCAATAAATACATTCCCAATTCGAATTATATCTCTCAACATATTATCTCTCTGGGACATTTTTTATCTTGATCGACGTTATGGTATATAAACTAAATTACATCAGCATACTAATTGAAGTATCTAGGTTATGAAGAGGACATGTAAATGTGCATAGATAGATGAGCAACTAAGAATAGATTCAGCTCTGGGTTATTTTCAAGGATGTTCAGTATAACAAAATAGAAAATGATTAATTGATGTAGCTTGTGTATTGGAACACCATACTACGTCTAGTTTAGATGTTCCAGTAGATTTTCATACTGTAGATTCGTTAACTCGAGTACAGTTTTTTCACTGATGTGAGTGAAATCTTCAATAATTATTTTTTCATCTACAGCTAACGTATCATGAATATCTTCATTGTGGTTTTATGACAAAAATTAGTTTTTTTTTGCTGAGGGTGATGCCCACATGAGCTCTAGGTTGGTGCGTGGGTAATGAGGCGAATGATAATGAGAGATGAATGAACCTACAGTTTTAAGTGAGTTCTGAACCACCGGGAAGCTACAATTCTTGAATCATATTCAGAGGAGTTTTCTCTAGCGGTCACCCATCCAAAGGGAGTAGCAGGTGCATGATTCTCAATTAATCTATTATTACTTCTAATAGGTGTAAGGAATGAAAATAAGGAGTGTAAAAAGAGTTGTAGGATGAACTCGGCGCAAAGAGGCGAATAAGATGAGTGTTGAGGAGTTGGAGGCCGGATGGATAATCTGGAGATGACTGGAGGCAACTGTGGAACAGCTGTAATCTGGCAGTGCAAGTTCCCAGAATAGAACAGGATCAAAACAATGAGTTGCTTGATGTAGTCGTAGTCAAGGAGCTCTACTACTTTTTCTTTCCTTCAATCACCTAACCACTTCTGTGTCTAAACGTACCTAGGGTGTCAGAATTTTGCTTGTGCTTTCTCTTCTTCATAGTTTCTTCTTCTTCTTCTTCTTCATCATCCATCCTTAGAAGCACCACTTCAAGTCTCTGTAGTTCTTCTTCCTGACTATAATAGCAATCAGATCGCCCACGGTTAGCAGGATAGGCTAGACTAGACATGACAATCAAAACATTGGTTTTGTCCTCATTACCATAATTCATTTCTTAGTGTTGTGTGCCCTATCAATGGTACATGTCGACCAGTCAATTGTCTCAGTGAAAGAGCAGGTCTCGTTAATGACCTGAAATCTATTTTTAGATTTTTCAGTTAGTATACATGCAACCGATTGAATTGATCAATTCATCTTCATGCAATTTGATCGATATGTGGACAATAAAATTGTAGCGTAGTTGTATTCTGTCAAATATGATAATACGAGTAGTACCACAGATATCTGCGATATAGTATCTGTGCTAGTATTTATTAGCTTTTCTCATAATATCACTTCGGAGTGATTATTGGCAAGAGACAATCATCACGTTTAAGATTGTTTAATGTCTCCAATATATTGAACTAGTAGTATTCAGATTATTCCAAATGGGTGAAGATTTTTCAATATGTACTTCTTTTTTAATTTCTTATCAGATTTATGAGTCAAAACTTTGTCATGATCTAGGCTATTTTACTCAAACTAAAATCGGCTTACCATTGAGAATAATAAGTAGACACAACAATTGAATAGACTTAAAACGTTGTAAAAAACCCACTTTAATTAAATAAAAATATTAATATTTTACAGGAGCATGCTTTCGTGTGTGCTCACACATCATCAGCTGTAAGTTACAGTACAGTTGGGAAGTAGAAAGATTCCTACTTTTGTAGATCTTGCTTTTGTTTTTGTTAAGTTGGAATCTTTCTACTTCCCAACTGTACTGTAACTTACAGCTGATGATGTGTGAGCACACACGAAAGCATGCTCCTGTAAAATATTAATTTTTATTTAATTAAAGTGGGTTTTTGACAACGTTTTAAGTCTATTCAATTATGGAAAAGTTCCACAACATCAACATTCACGCTACAAACTTAATTAGACACAACAAGGTGATTCGTTGATACAATTGATCGAAATCTGTAAATCGTATTACAGGTTTTCGAGCACAGTTAGAAGTTTGTTCAAGAATACAAGTGATTTTGAAATTTCCCACTCACAGATGGTGTTAATTGCCAATTAGTGCCGTGATGAAGGAATTTGTTTTGAGAACTGATCGAAAATTTGGTTGGGTGTTTAAACTAAATTATTGAAAACTTTTCTTTATTACATTTTTTTTAAATTTAAAATTTTTTTTATCTTTTTAGAACACGTAAGATCTGAAAATCGTTATTTATCTTCTGAAATTAATGTTATGTAAGTTATTTTAAAGAATACAGTTTCTCTTAATACGTTGTCAGCTATTTTATCTCAGTGAATTATTTGAAAAATTGGCAATTTATGTACATTGAGCGTGAGTTTTGGCACGAGCTACCGTCCGCAGGTCTTCCATTTCACTTTCTGCAACATGTTTCTGAGAAATGTTCATTTGATGTGGCTGCCAGATGGATTTGACCGGAAATAATCGGGGCGGCGAAATGCTTCACTTAATTCGAATTGGATTCTCCTAAACTACTGCTGGCATGCCGCATGGTACCTGGCATTTCCATTGCACACGACTGGAACGTTGCTGACGTATTCCGCCGGATGTTCAATAGACTTTCGCTGAATTTCAGTGCTAACTTTGCCAACTACTGAACTACTTCATGAGAATTTGTGTATGTCATTTATCTAATTATTATGGTATCACAGTGTATTGCCAACTGGCATCCAAACTGTTTTGCTTTTCATGTTTGAATCAAAATATTAGAGTGTGTCTACCTGTTGTTGAAGGAGAAAAATTGCCAGAAAATCGTTCAATCTTTCCACTTATCATAATTTCACATTAATTTCCTTTTTCTTATACAACAAAGTGATTCGTTGATACATTTGACCGTAATCTATAATCGTATTACTGGCTTTCAAACTCTTTGTTAGAAGTTTATTCAAGAATACAAATGATTTTGAAATTTCCAACTCACAGATGGTGAGTTACTACCAAGTAGTGCAGTGATGGAGGAAGTAGTTTGGGGAACTAATAGAAAATATTACTACGACCAATTTGTTTATCACCAGTTCATTTCATCTCCAATCCTTCTCACTTCTTGAGTTTTATTCTTTTCCACGTTTTTCTCTTGCTCTTGTGTTGCTATTTTTCCAGTTTGTTTTTCTAGGCTACTCTTCTCTTCTCTGGTTTATATGATATTTTATTTTAAAGAATTCGGAAAAACTTCATTGATGAATAATCCTCATTCTTCCACTGCATATTTTAGTTATTTTCCCCATTTTCTATGGCATCGCCTTAAAACACATCAAATGCATTATTTCGTTATTGAGTTTTGTGTTTCACATTGTTGAGAAGTTGAAATATTTTTCCTTATTATTCAATTTCACATTTTTATTATTGATTTTGGCTCCTTCGAGGAAGGAGTTCCTCTCCTTCATTTTCATCGGTCTCTTCCTTGTCTTTAGCTTCCCTTTCTTCTATTTCCGCCATTATTATCCACTTGTGATCATCCTTGTCCTATTATCTGTTCATCGTCACATCTTTTTGCAGCTTTCTTCATCTCTTCTACAAATTTATTCGTATTTTTCATTCTTTTCTCCATCTTGTTCATTCTTCTCAATTTTATTGATCTCCTACTCCCTCTTTTTATTTATACCTTGATATCATCCCAATTCCAAATTTTCTATGTTTTTCCAGTTTTTTCTGATTTTAATGGCGACATGATGATACCATCCGTTCTAAAATGAAGCACGATAACTACTCACGAATGAGCGCTTCATCTCACTGTTTTACATGCGACACTGTGCTCTTCTGCCTGCTTGTCGAAACCCTTGCCAAAATGTTGTTTCACTACACGGGAGGTATTCGCAATGCCAACCACCTTACTCCATTTATAAATTTAGCAATCATATCGTTTACAAGAATGTTGACATTTGCCTATCTTGTCTTTCAATCAAAATTAGCTTGCAAATTGCCTTTTTAAGAGAGTTGATGGTCACTCTTGTTATACCTGTTTTCTTACATGTACCGAAAGTTTTTATAGAGAATTTTGTTGGCCTGCATTAGATAACGCTCTTGAAGTCGGTTTCTGGGTTAGATGTTGTTAATGAGGAATTATTTTTGATGGAATCAAGTGTAGTTTCTCATTTCTCCATTTTTGGTGAGTTGGTTCTTATTGAAATTATTAATTCCTGGCATTTTACCCAAGTAATTCATTAGAAGTACCTAGATCCTTTCAATGATCATATACTCTATTTGATTTATAAAAATATGAAAATTCATACTAATCTCAATCTATTTATAATTATGTGTGTTTCATTAACCAAATAAGAATCTTCAAAACATTGTAGGCCTACCGTAGTGTGACCTAACAAATATATTTGTATAACCTAAATATTGAAAATAGTTTCATAAAGTTTTAGAATTCAAATGGGAAAGTATCTTGAAGAAATTTCGTCACACCATTCCAATTCTTTACAAATTCATTTGAATGGGTTTCTGTATGAAACAATCATTGTTGATCCACAGTACTGTGAACCTACACAGTACAGTGCATTTCACATAACATACAGAGTATGCGAACTACAATAAAATAATGTTCTTATAATTTTAGCCTCACAATACAAAGGTGCCCTGCATTGGATGGGATCATTTAAAATCCAGTAAATTTTTTGTAACAATTCAGAATTGTTTTGGTTTGAAAGAGAAGCTTCTAATCGGCTCAATTGTTGAGTGTTGAATACAACAATTTATCGAAAGTTTATAATATAGCTGGAGGCCGAGTGTTCGCTCGTTGTCCGAGACGAAAAACGTGGCGCCACACGTTATCTGGATGAGCTGAATGCTTTCAAAATAGAACAGAAGGAGCAAGAAACGAGAATGGATGTAGATTTCTTTTGCCCGGAGACGCAGGTATGCATCTTCCTCAGCAGCAGTCTCACAGAAATTAAATCCAGCCGTGGCTGAAAGAATGCTGCGAAGGGAGGTTTGAGGAGAACTGGTTGTGGTGGAAGGAGGCTGTGATGGAGGGGTGGGGTGGAAATGAATGAACGGGGAAAAGAGGAGTGATAAGAAGAGGACTTGGTAGAAAAAGGGAGGAGAAAAGGTTGGTGAATAAGAAATATAAAGTTGAATACAACATTTATGTAGGAGGAAAAGGGATTTTGAAAGAGTAAAGATAAAGTAATAGTAAATGATGAAAGAGAATGAAGAAGAAGTTGGTAAATGTGAAGAAGTTTGTGAAGGGGGCGAAAACAAAAAGGAGAAAATGTGAAATAAGAACCAGAATTATACAAGAATGAGTAAGAATAGAAAAATAGTATTAGTAGTAAAAAATGAATTGCGGTTAAAAATAAAATATGTACTTGAGAAGATGGGTGAGAAAAAAATGCAAATATAGATATATTATGAGAAAGATTGTGGAGAATGAGATGAAAATAACGCGAAAAGCAAAGACAAAAATGTCGAGAAGAAGGGAGAGATTAGGCTGTGAGAGCATTCAACTTTGGAAATGCAGGAAGGGAAGATAGAGTTGAAGAAGTGGAGGAAAACAAAATTGAATATGATATTGGTAATGAGGTGGGTGTTAAGATGAGAAAAGAAAATAAAAACGGAAAAAATAAGGATAAATACTGAGAAAAGAATATTGTAAGAAGCAGAAAGTGCAGAAAATTTAAATGATAGAGAAAATATAAAAAAGAAAAGAGTTCTTTCTTTCGAAAGAAAAATCAAAGAGGAAGGATGATAAGTACAGGAGGAATACAGGAGGGGAAGTGTAGCTAAAAGTAAGGGGAAAAGAAAACTGGAAATAAGAATACTGTCCTGGATAAAAGGACGATGTACAGCTTTATAAATAGTACCAGTCTATAAGGAGGTCCGTAAAGTATTCATAGCTGGCTATCTTTAGTTTAGCAGTGGGATTGGTTATATCCAAATAAAATATACTGCTTTTAGATTTCTGGTTTCCCACCTCACACGCACACACACTCATACATATATGCGGTTAGTTCGCTCGTAAACAATTGGCATAATCTTTATGGAATGCTATTTGGTCGAATTTATGGCTTTCGAACGATTCACCTGTTCTTGGCTGGCTGGGTTTCTTGTTTCTTAGTTTTGTTTCCAGTGGTCTTTAACCTTTTATATTGGACCTTTGAGTGAGAAAAATTGCCCATGCTTCTGCTTGTATAAGGTCAAAAATATTTTTCAGTAGTCTTGTTTCAGAGGACTAATCTGTTATAAATATATGACAACCTGGATTTGCATTAGAATTTGTCATTTGGAATATTGTAATTTATTTTGGGAGCATCTAGAGCTCTTAGATAGCAATCAGTATTCCAAACCAAGAAATAAAGTATTCTAGACTTCTTCCTTACTCAAACCTGTTGTTGGCTTCTATGTTCCATTTCAATCTGATTGATACAGTTTGATTGGAAATGTTCTCTTGTTTTGTTTTCAATAGAATGTATTCCATCTTCATGTTCTACTGTATTGTTTCTGATTAAAGAATGCTGGAATCCACGGGAAAAGAAAAGTTCAAATTATGCCGTCCTATCATTTCCAGTGACTGACTATACAGCGTGATTCTCAGTAAAGGAAGCATGATCATCTCTTCACTCTTTCAATAAATCGGCAGTGCTGAACTATTTCTAAAATTGAACAGAAAAATAGATGAAATTTTCCAAATTTCAATAACTTGATGAATGGCTAAGTGATAACTATGATGTGATTGTTTTATGGTGGAAAGGTCCTTGAAAGGTTATTGAACCTCATTAAAATCTTGCTTCTCATATTCTCCCCCTTTTAGTGGCGCTTCCCCTCTCCACGGTTGCAGTTCACTATCATCATAAATCTATCTATTCAGAGCACATGGTGGGGAGCGGGGAGGAAGTGGTCCACTAGAACTGCCCTCCACATCAAATCACTTCGACGCTATTTTTAGACTCTGTGAAACAGAGCGAGACGTGCCACTCAACTGAATTATTTCAATTTCGATTCTCATAGCTGCTAAATATTATTCTTTCTGCTCTTCGCATTTGTTGATGCTATTTTAGTAATGACTAACTGGCTATTGATTCTTGGATATGGAAAATAATTTTATTCATAGGATTTGTAAATTTTTCAAAATATTTTCTTATTAATATTGGAGGAGGATGATGTTCCAGTTTACAAAGAAATCTTAATAACATTAATGTATTTTGGAAAATGTATCAACAAAATTCTAGAATCTATTCTCATAATATGGAAAAAATGTTTCATAATGTATCTAGTCTGTTCAAAAGATTACAATATTGTGATGTATCATTAGTTTTTATTCATTTATATCCTTGTGATATATCATTAATTTTTGTTCATATACATTCATTGGAATTTACTCAACTTTGTTCGGACAAAAATTATTATAATGAATCACATTCACGAAGATTGTGAACTTTTTTGATTCTGGTGTAAATATAATATTAGTATTATCTTATAGCATAATCTTTTCCTTTCCTTTTTCCTTTGTCCTGGTACCCCCAGAAGAAGGGAGTTTATTACACAAAATATAACAAACAAAAATGAAAAATACACTTATAAAAAGAAATCTTACCATCAAAAAATGAAGAATAATAAACAAAGCAATTTCCTTTTCATTGGAAAATTTCAACAAAATTATATACCAGACGAAATATAAATTCTCCAAAACCTTCTAAAGAAGGTATGACTGGAGGGTTCAAGTTTTAAATTATATTTTTATAGAAAAAAAACATAGAAATAGTACATTGATATAATCAATCAGTGATCTCAAAATAGTTATATTTAATTCAAATCGTATCAAAAGAAAAATAATTGTGAATCTTAAGTAAAAAATATATTTATTGTTACATTGATAATAAAAATAATATAATAATAATGATAATAATATAATTTTCATTTTCAGGTGAGTGCCTGCGCCCTTAACAATATTCATCCTGAGTTCAGTAAGTAGTATTCAATTGTTCCATGATTCATGTGATAAGCTGTGTACATACTTACTGGCCTGTAAATACAGTGTACACAGCTTTATATGATTTATATAAGGAATGATTTAGCTAAGGTAAATATAATACAGTATTGGTTGGCATAAAGGTTGTAGCATTAAAAACATATCTAAAAGTGCGAACAGATTTACGCGCCGCGAACATGAGTAATTCACTTTTAATCAGCTGATGCCAAGCTTTTTATATCTGTATCTTACCGTTTCTGTAAAAATACAGTTATAGTCAGCTGATAAAAGTGAATTACTCATGTTCGCGGCGTGTATTTCTGTACGCACATTTACAAAACGTTTAGCATTATAATCAATCCGTTTTTGACAGTGGGAAAGAAACAATTTACATTATCTTCAATTTCACCCTTTCAAATTTGAATGATCCAATGATTACCTTACGATTATCCAAGTTTTAAACACCAATAATCGGAATCCAAGAAGATATGGAAATATCTGTACTGATTTTGGAACAGCTTGTCTGAAACTATTGATGAATAAAACTTAAATTTTTTAAAGGTTCTGCTCCACTGTTGAGCAATCTAAATATGGATTGATACTTTTTTCTCCAAATCTCATGAATCTGTTTTATAAGTAGCTGTTGACTGGCTACTCTATCCCTATAGTGAATTGAGTCTTCTGGTAAGGATTAAAGTAAAATTTAAGACGTAAGCCCTGCTCCATGACAGTTCAAATTTATTTCACAATATCAGTAACATGTAAGAATAACACAATGTTATCAACTTTTAACTCAAACTATTTTGGGTATTTTGTCGTGCAAAGCGAGTCATGTAAATGGTAGGTTCTCTGCGGACAGGACCTTCTGGTGACTGACAGGATGCGATAGCAACAAGTGACACAGTGTCAACAGGTTAAAAACGATGATAGCAGAAAAGGCAAAAGTGAAATAAGCCCACTTGTCCTTGACATACTCACTTCATTCCAAACAATACTAATCTCGCCAAACGGTTTGTTCAACCAAGGCTAACGAATAAAACCTTCAACAGGATGAAGGAAGAAAGTGAACAAAAGAAGTATAATAATAAAGGAAGTCGGTGAATGTTTGAAACTTTGGTATTGTTAATATTTTAAAAATACATGTTTGGTGTGTTTAATTTTTTGGTAGTATATTACTGTATGCAGAATCTCAGTCTATGAAGTAATATAGTCACCCAGTATTCTATTTTATTAGAAAATCTATAGCGTAGAATTTTTTAGGATTCTGTACGATTATTTACATTGATAGTATTTTTGTTTGTAAATTCTCTATATGCAGCGATGCAATGATCAATTATTGATGATTCGGAACCATAAGAAATTAAGAGGGTTTAGTTGAATCGTAATAATTTCTAGTCTCTTATATCTTTACAAGCATCTCAGTCATCGGAACTATTCAGCTTTCCGAAAAGAGAGAAAAGAACTAAATTTTTATTCTAACATTCTTATTCTATTCTCTTGGCTCCGACCATGTTCTAATGCTAGTGACGATGTGACGAATGATTGAGTCGAGGTGCTTGTAGTTGGAATCGCAGGCCTGTCAATGTCCGCCTTTTATCGGCCAAATGATACTTTGATGTAATTGCTGCTTATTGAATAAAGTTTCAAGTTTAATCTTGTCAAATTGATAAGTTATAGTAATGAGTATCTACTCATTGGTAGAATATCTGAGAAATCCGAACTATTTATTGAGATTTGTATTTATGTGGACGCTAAGAGCCAAACCACATGAAGCGTCTTCTCAGGCATTTTTGCATTGGCAGCTATGCAATGCTCCGAACGCAAACCCAGTCAGCCAATCAGCTGATAATTATACTCCGTGCAAATCTTCTTCAGACTTGGAGGAATTTGCGGCGCAGAGAAATGGAGGGAGATCAGCCAATTGCAGTGATGGATTGAGTCATAGGTGGAAGCGTAGTTGTCAATTTGTCGAATAGAGTCAGTCGAGTCTGTGATTGCAGAGAGGAAACTTCCTAAGTTTAACATGAGCGTTTGAATACTCACTGGAAATTAGAGAACGCTGGCCGGTACACAACGGTAACATAGCCGCCGTTGTATCCCTGCCGCTGTATGCCCTCTCTGTTGCGCATGTCCATCCCAAGTCCGAAGTTAATTTGAACAGAGTATAGCCAATCAGAGAGCTTCCTGCCTTGCCGAATCGTCCGCTGCCAGTGCAAAAACACCTGAAAAAATCACTTCTTTTTCTTATTGACTGATATTATCAAATTTATACCAAAATTCATTTGGACCCGTGAAGACTATTTAACCATTCATCTGTTCTGCAGATTTCTAGTCTTTATCAATAATGTTCCAGAGGCTCTTACATCCACTTCAATTTACAAGATTTTTTTGAGGCTGATTTAAGTTAAAGCAGAATAATTCTCGTTCAGTTATGAAAGTACAATAATATTTCCATTATAATTTCATCAAGTGAACAGCTAAATAGTTTTCGTGCATGTTAAGTAGAAACTTGATTCTATAACCACAAGGTTGTTACCATTTTATGCCAAGGTTATTCCAGGGTTTTACTCCACCCTCATAATCGAATTGATAACTTTAAAATCAATAAATCACGATTAGAAGAATAAATAATTTTCAAATACTCAAATATTGTTTCAAAAGTGAATAGTTAGAACAACATTATATTCTGTACAAGTAGTGTTTAGTAGGCTACTAAATTATCGCTGCATGCTAATACACTATTTTTGTTTGGAAGTGGGCGTTGAATTCGATAACATTTCTAAATTTATAATCGAATGTGTCGAAACATGAAATTGAGTTTCATTATAGATTACGGCTGCGGTTGATTAGACAGACAGTGAGGAGCACACTAAGTTGTGTTGTTGAGTAATAGCGGCGAAACTTTCACACGCGTGTGGCCTTGCTGAAGTTAGGCCTAGTGAGCCTCTCCTAGTGAGTTGCGGTTAGCTTTTTGCTGATAAGACACTGCTTGCCAGCATTTTGAATGATAATTTAGTTTTGGAAACTTTTGCCATATACGTGCTTTGCACACCAAACCTCTTTCTGTTCGTAAACGATTGAAAGAAGATCGCCTTGAAAGATTAGCTCAAGCCGAATCAGCCCAGCGCTCCCAGCTCCCAGCCATGCTTTTGAAACAGCTGATTTATAAACTACTCCTTCGCCTTCTTATCCTTCTTTCGCATACTTTTCTGCTCATTTCTGAAATTCTTCTGCTAATTCCCATTCGTTTTGAGTGTGGTACTTCGAAGTCACTTCATCTCCCTCAAATATTACGCCTATTACTGGCTCAAGGGACAAAAGTGCGAAATGTCAGTTCGATTATAAACAGTATTTTGAATGAATCTTCGAATCTTCAGTGTAACAAATTGCGGAATTTTTATTTATATTATTTCAATTCTTCCTTCTTTCTTTACTATTTCTTCAATTCATTGATATTAATTCAATTCTCGATTACTAAAAAAAATATAATTTTTTATTAGAGAAGGGAACTTGCGGGTGGGAAAACCAAGGTCAAAGTTGAAATATATTTTTGATCTAATAGAGTGAATGATGTTGAGAAAATGTATTTACAGTATCACCAAATCGTCCATCCTGTACTTTGCAATTTCACTGTTCCTCCTCCTCATTCTTCACCTCCTCCTCCTCCTTCTCCTCCTCTCCTCTCCCTCTTCCTCCTCCTCCTTTGTTATCCTTTACCCTTTTAACACCCGCGTTTAATTTGCCTCTCTTTCAAAATTGGAAAACACTACATTTTGATATTCCCTTTCTCCATGCTCCATGCTCTTCTTATTCTTCCTGTTTTTTTTTTTTTTTTTTTTTTTTTTGCTTATATTCTTCCTACGCCCAAACTATCATCCATCATAAAATATCCTATAAGGATTAAAGAGAAACCCTTACTTTTAAATACCTTTTTTCATTTTCTTTGAGAATGTGTTTTGTTCTGTTTATAGCTAGTTTAATTTCATTCTGATATCTTGTTGTTGGGTCTTTCTGGATTTGCTTTATTATTTTCCAGGATAAATTCATCTATTTTTTTGTTCAGATCATCATTGTGGATTATAACTATGCTGTTTCCTTTGTCAGCATGGTTATAATCCACAATGATGATCTGAACAAAAAAATAGATGAATTTATCTTGGAAAATAATATAAAGCAAATCCAGAAAGACCCAACAACAAGATATCAGAATGAAATTAAACTAGGTATAAACAGAACAAAACACATTCTCAAAGAAAATGAAAAAAGGTATTTAAAATAAATTCACCCTTCTGCACCTACTCTCCAAGCACTTCCCAAACTCCACAAAGAGAACACACCAGTAAGACCTATCATAGACTACAAAAAAGCTCCAGCATACAAATTAGCTAAACAAATGGATTCACAACTAAGGAAACTGATACCAGTAGACCAGCATCCTGCATATTTAAAAAACAGCTTGGACATTGTAACTAAAATTAAAAACATTCACATTTCATATAATTCCACTCCAGCATCATTTGATATCAAGAACCTCTACACCAACATCCCAGTAAAAGAAACCATAGCTATTATTGAAAAAATCTGAACAACAAGAACAATCCACCAGAACACACCAGAGAGCTAATAGAAATATTAAAAATCATTAAATCACAAAATTACTTCACTCATGATCAAAAATACTTCAGTCAAAAAGAGGGCCTTCCAATGGGAAGCTCAATCTCCTGTATACTAGCTAAAATTTTCCTGCAACACATGGAAGAAACAAAAATATTCAAAAATAAACATGCAGAAAAAATCATTTATTGGAAAAGATATGTTGATGACATAATACTACTCTACAAAGGAAATGCCAGACAATGTGATCAACTCCTCTCAGAATTGCACAAAATACACAAAAACATACATTTCACTGCAGAGTATGAAACCAACAATGCCCTAAACTTTCTGGACCTCTCCATATCAAAACAGGACAACAAACCAATATTTAGTATTTTCAGAAAGCCCACAATGACAGATACACTCATACATGAAACATCAAATCATCCACCACAACACAAACTTGCTACCTTTAACTCCATGATCCATAGAATAATAAGCATTCCACTTACAAAAGAAGATTGCCAGTCAGAATTGAACACAATATAAAATCTGGCGCAAAACAATGGCTACTCATCTAATGTAATAGACAAAATACTTCATAAAATGAAAAACAAGAAACAGAAACCCCCAAATCCCAACAAATATGTCACACTAACATATTTCAATCAAAAATCACAATCCATAGCAAACATATTCAAAAAATCAGGCTACAAAACATCATTTAGAACCAACAACAACTTGAAAACCCAACTAAAAACACGAAAAATAGACAGCTCACAATTTGAAAAGACAGGAATTTATAAACTAAAATGTAATACATGCCCAAAATTCTATATTGGACAGACCGGCCGTAGATTCAAAATAAGATACAATGAGCCCATAAAAGCAGTAAATTCAAATTCAGAATCTACGTATGCAGAACATTTAATAGACACAGGACACAATCACAAAAACATACAAACAGATATCGAAATCCTACACATTCTTCAAAAAAGCCAGAGACTCAACACACTAGAACAATACAAAATTTTTAAACACCTCCACTATGACAAATCCAACTTATTAAATTATCAACTTAACTTCAAATCGAGTGTAATATTTTCCCACATTTTGGCCACACAGTCCAACCCATAAGAGCAAGCGCCCCTGGTGTCAGGCTGATGAAGCTCCTCTTCAGGAGTGAAATGCATTCCTCAATACTCCAACAAAAGTAAGTGTTTTTTTTTTCAAATATTTACAAGTAACACAGTGTCAGAACTTCAACAAAGATATTCATCTCGATTTTCAACATTCTGCTATTTTTCTTTTTTCCATTTTTTCCCTTTGTATACTTGAACATTTTATGTTTGAGTTTCTCCTGTTCCCACTCATTCGAGAAGAACATCTTGCTGATGCTGCTCCCCTTCCGCCAGTATTCTCCGAATTAATTACATAATTATTGTCTGAATATTCGGCCACATGGACATGATGCAGATGACCTCAATACAAGCTGCTTGACCTCCAACACCAAATAATAATTGTACAGCTTCTTTCCGTATCGGGTCTGTTCTGTGGTCTCCACCTGATATCGCGATATTCCAATTTATTTATTGACAGTTTTGCAATCTAATCTGCCCGTCTCTTGGTCAGATGGTCGATCTAATCAACTGAAATTATTATTGCTAATTATAGCCGTGCAATCTAATCAACATGTGGTTTGAAACTTGTTTGTGATTACTGTACTAATAAAGAATTAATATCGGGGACCGAGCTTCGCTCTGAAGTGTCACAGCATAGAAAAATTGTAACGAAAGAATGAATTTATAGTTTATTTTATTTATTCATTTTTACAGTTATATCAGGAGGCACAACAGGCTTATGCCCAAAACTGTCCCTTTTCAAATTTTTATACTACGGTCCAAATTAAAATCTAGGTTAAACTACTATCACTCTTCAAAATAACAATTTATTCACACTTCAAAAAACAAACATATCAACAATTTTAAATAGATATACTACGAATTCGATTTAGAATGAGGTACTATGTTTGCTACAATATTTGTTAATATACTATGTACTATTCTACACTAACAGCATCTAGTTAATTTTTGGACTTTCTGAAGTAAATATGTTTTCAAAAAAAAGTAGACGAAAAATAAGTGTTTCTTGCTGAATTTTTTTCTCTTGAGATCAGCTGAATGATCCCACACATGCACTCGTTCACTCACTTCCTTTACGGTATGGGCAGACGACAAAATTTCCAGCTGTTTTTTCAAGGACGTATTAATCCTTTTAATGTCCTTCAGCGAGTTATCCCAGGGTTGAGACCTAATGCAATCGAATTCTCATATCATAAACCTACTTTGTTTCAAATTTCGTGAGAATCGTTAAAGCCGTCTTCGAGATCCGGTCACATACAGATATATAAACATCTAAACATATAAACAGAAATTGCTCGTTTAATAGTATAGGATTCATCTATAGATATATATGACACTGTGTAGTTGTGTTTGGAAAAAGGTCCCCCCCATAGTTACTTACGCTAGTCCCAAATATGACATCAATATGAAATAATATGTCGTCCATTAGTACATAGAATATCTTAATATTAGTAATTAGAATATCTTGAAGTTTTGTTATAATATCATTATTGGACTTCAATCAAGGATAAGGCAAACGTATTTTTGGTTTGTTCTATGGGACTATGCTAAACGTAGCATCCATTTGTCGTACTGCCCTATTAGAGATGATGATAGTCCAGGTGTTGCCTGCTTGCACTATCCACAACAGATAATTTTTTGCCAGAAAAATATCTCATGGAGAGTGTCAACCGCCTCGACAATTCTTTCAAAAAGGACTAGAATTTTTCCATTATAAATAAGCATTTACTTAAGCTAAAAGCATTTACGAGCTTAATAAGCTTATGGCTAGGAGTACTGTTTCTCAGACTTGGCAGTGTTTTACAATATATTGTACGAGGGTCATCTTTTCAAACTCCGATTGGCCATGAATAAAATGCGAGTTTAGCCTATATTAAAGAACAACTTTTTCACTAAATGTTACTTACATTTATGGATTATTTATTCTTCAACGTAATTGCTGTGAAGGTTCAGGCATTTCATACCAGTGGCTCAGCCTACCAAAACAGATTACAGGATGTTTGTTCAGTTCTGTAAAAGTTGCTCCTCTACCACGAGTCTTCTAAAATGTGATTGGAGGGTGAAAAAATGACCCTTGTAGGTATAATTTTTTTAACTATTTCCACCAAATATTTGTTTTTATTCCATCCACTTTCTTCGATTTGATTCGTCGACTTTAGTTGTAGAAACATTTTGTTATCGCTACTCTATCTATTTCCTATCTATGCTTTTACTATCACTACCCCCACCCCTTCTCACCCCGTTTTTCTTCTCAACTGAAAATCCACTCCCACCTCTGATGACGTATGAATAGCTCCCATTCGTAGTGTACACAACATAATGTAATGAAACCCAGCTTAAGGACGATATAGTAGCATTGGTAAATTACATACATTTTACAAGCCGAGCCGTATAAGTAGACAACAATAGGAAACTGTATAATTGCCACCAACATCCAATTCCTAATTAATAGCTATTAGTGAAGCTCCCTACAATTACTACAGCAGAATAGCTGCTCACTTTTTCAAACTGGATTTTTTACTGTGCATTGCGGCTTAATTTGGATTTTTTCATGTGAATAGTAATAGAGCCAAATTAACTATAGAATTAAATATTATTTACTAGCAATTTGGGACTCGATTAGTTTCTAGTCAGTGGAATATTCATCCAAAATATCAGAAACCTTTTTGAAATCATAAATTGATTGAATGATTGTCACAAGTTGATTTGAAGCCCAGACCTGGCTGCCTCTCTTTAGAATTTGTCTCTTTACTGCCCAAAATGAAATTATTTTGAATATTAAGATTATTATTATAGTTCAGAGATCTATTCTTTATAACCATTCAGACATTTTTCATAAGGCTCAGAAATCAAATGCTCAGAATCAACGTCCAATCACATTACATTACAGTAATTATAACCAGCGACTTATATTATATTTCAATTCAATTTCAATTTCAATTTATTTATTCACACACACACACACATAAGATACATCAATATGAAATAAAAATTAATTACATCAATAAAAAAACATTACAGTATAAAATAAATAACATAAATATGAGAACACATTACAATATTAGAAGGCAATTTATACATGTTATGTGGTGAAGAAGGGTAGAGGATCAAAAGTTCTTCCAACTATGGCTATCCATGTCATAGGAAGGCTTTTGATCCTTGGAATTTTTGGAAAGGATTGGGAAAGGGATGTGATGGAGCACAAGTAGGGGAAGTAAGCGCACTAATCAGAAAAGTTCTCTGTTAACTTATTATAGTTCTCAAGTTATATCAACTGATATAATATAAGTCGCTGATTATAACTCATTTCTTCACCTCATTCACTTCAACACTCACCATCTCACAAATCATAATCACTTGTTTTTACAATTCACCTACTTTCTTCCCTACCAGTCTTGTCTTCTAGTAGTCGTCTTGTTGTCGTCTTGGCCGTCTCGTAAATATCAACGCCGACGTCATTGCACTAATGAAGCGGCAAATTAAATGCTATTGAAAGATTTAAAAATACCTCCGTCTCTATTATGTCCCGCTGTGTGGCGATCGGATCTCAGAAATATCAAATACTATACTGGTATATCTCTTTATTCTATATTTACACTCTTTCCATCCCAACATTACGATACAATCATGAACTTGCGTCATTATATACATTGTCGAATATGTGTATACCACCTACAGTACATCGTGGAAGTATGGTTATGCTGTCACTCTGTATATCTGTTCACAATTACAGGTCGTAGACGAATTTACTGTACTGTAGCCTACGTAGATATATTATTGTGCGACATTATATGTATTGCTGTACATAGATATGTACAACATGTTGTCTTATATTATGAACTTTTGGTTGGTTGACCGAAATGTATCACTGATATATTTTTATCGCGTGCTTACACCTGCTAATGTGTTTCGTTGCCAAATTGTCACTGAGCTGTGTAATGTTGATGAATTGTCGTTTGTCGATGGTCAATTATTTATTGTATAGTTGTTGAAGCCTTTTAGAAGTTGTGTTCTATAATATTATCCAAGAAGCCATGCCCTTGTAATGAAAAAGTCGTGCAATCATCCTCCACTCTTCACTACACGACATGTTTGTTTTGTTGACGCCGATCAAAGATGACCGCCAATCTAATAGACTCCACATTCTGCACATTCTTCACCGACATTGATCAGCACCTTTCTTCTCCTTTACGGGATCCATTTAAAGTTCAAAAACAGCATCCATTATCCATTATTCGCCATTTAATGATCAACTGACTCTGGCACACATGACTCTTGTTTAGCTCTTGTTCTCCATCAAGAAATTAATGTGTAATGATCTTATGTTTTTCAGATTTTAAAATCTATTTTCACTGGAATTGATCGTTGAAGAATTGCTGTTGCTTATTCCTACTTGCTACTACTGTAATCTATATCAAATCTGCCTCATTATTGAAAATGTCATGTTATCATATTTCAATGATCCATTCTTGGTTTGTAATAAGGCAAGAGCAATTTATACCACTATCTTGTCTTGTCCTTGCTGTTGTTATTTCTACGACCATACTGTATAATTTCTTTTCTATTCGATATTACTGTATTATCAGATCATGTTCACAGTAGTCGAATGTGCATTATTATTATTTCCCGTGATTCGCTTCTAGACCCTTCAACAAAGTTTATGATATTTGACAGAGTTGGAATCTTTCCAATCGATCCTTATTCTCTCATACCAGTTCCCAATAATAAAATATACTGTTCAGTGTACAGTTGAATACTGTTGTCCATGTATTTGATAATTCAATAAGCTCTTATTGGTGTTTGGTAGTACCAGAAAGATATAGAGTCAAATGAGCATTGAATTAGTTATAATTTAATCTGAACTCTGAACTAAATTTACATTATTGGCTGAGTAGATGTAGAAATGTATGATGACTGTTGACTGCATGTTGTGATTCATTATGTTCTAATACACTCTTCAAAAGTGACCAAAGGAAGATAATGTATTGAGTATGTAAGATATAATAAACAGCAGTCAACTCAGGTTGGTACATTGCACAATGCTATTCTAGCTGTCTACTCTTGAGTTTAATGTTGCATAAAGTTGACAGCAGCCCCTTAAGTGGCTGGATTACGAACTCTGGTACAAGTCTATTTTCCATTCACCAACACTAACAATTTTAGACAAGCACTGTTTGCATAATAATTTTACAGAAAATGATTATGATTATCTTAACGAGCATAAAGTCAGGTGAATACATAAAATAGCCTTCGAATAGTACGATAAATAATCTGGTATGCGTCTATAATGGCGTGGCTTGCAGCTGCAAAACACAAACTCTACAACTATTTCAATGTAATAAGTTGTATACATAGAAGAGGAGGAGTTTTCTTTCCATAAAGGCTGAAATAAACTTGGAATTGCATTAAATTTCACTTGCATTATGTTTGATGCAATTTATTGTACAGTAATAGTGATAAATTCTCTGCAATTTATTCTTGTAGAAGACCTGAAGCTATTTTCACAACAGAATTTACTTTGAATGTAACTTGATATAATTAAGTTTTGATTTATCAGGAGGAAGTTGAATTGAGTTTTATAAAGAAATGTCCTTCCTATTCTGAAGTATGGTGAAATGACAAATGTCTTAAAAATGTATTCAAAGATTAAAAAAATATATTTATTTTTAAAAACATTCTTGAAAGGTTGAAGTAAGATGATGATAAATATTTGATAATACAACTTATTTCAATTGGTCAAAATTGCAAAATTCGTATCTAATTGGAGACAAACATACTATAAGAGACTAGACATTATAGATTCTGCATTATTATTCATAGGACATTTATCAGTCGTTAAGTGTGAAAGGCTTCAAGGATATTGTCCGACAATCGGACGACATGTGGTGTCGCAAAATCGTTGTGCCAAAACAACCAATCTATCCTACTTCTCTTTTCCTTTAAAAGGAACAAAGTTACTTGCAAAATGTGAAGAGATCATCATAATGAAGCATAATTCAAGGCATTGAGCAGCTTCAGAAGTTGCATTCTAAGTTGAGTCAGTTAAATAATATTTCTAATTATAATTATTATTATTACTTTAGGCATGTCGGGCTTCAATTCTAATACAACTCAGTATGCGAGAAGGCTTTCATATATTTTACAGTTACCTTTCGCTAAGTCCATTTCTCAATTCTTGTTGCGTTTCTTCTGATATGTTACTACAGTATTCATTATTTCCTATCTCTTTCTTTTGATATGTTGCTAATTAGAAACGTCACAAGAGCTATGTGGTTATTTATTACCTGGACTTTGACAGAGTAATAAATCACTTCCTTTGTTCATTTGCACATCGATTTATTAAGATATCATTCTGCTTCGGAAGAACATATTCATTTGAAATTAATCCGTTTTTGTGTTTGTGCTAGCAAATGCAATATTTGAAGGCAGCTGCGCAACATATTATATATTGTGGTGTGTCTGGAAGCAAATGAGATTTCTGTCTTCTGTCTTCTCAGATAGAAGTCATAAGTCAAGTCAATAACCTGCCCTAACAAGTAATATTTCAATTTCAAAGTTTCAGAAAAGTTGTCACTCAGCATCAATTTTGAAACTTTGATTTCTTCCTTACAAGAAAATCTGCAAGCATGTTATGTTGCTAACATAAAATCAGGTTGCGGGGATTTAGGATCCGTAGGACCAGAGAATGTTGAAGGAGAATTTCAGTATGCGGTGTCCGAATGTAGAAGCAATCAATCAAAATGTTTTCACCAGTCGTACAATTCAGGCTCATGATGAACCACCACGTTTGCTATAGCTGTTTATGTGCTATAGCTATTTGCTATAACATTGTTTGTTTTATTATAATAATCATTAGACATTGAATAATCAATTCAGAAACGTGAATAGAATGTTACATTGTATTTTAATTGGTTTATTTCAGTATAGACCTGACAATATTCATCTCTCTTCATTTTGGTATTGGAAAAAATTTCACTAGAATCAAGTTCCGTAGTTAGTGTAGCTGAATTCAAAGGTAATTGGAATTATGAGGCTGAAACTAATGGAAAAAATCATCCTTTTCAGAGGACTTGATGTATTTTGCATTGAAGTAAGACGCCTCACAAAACCAGCTACAGTTGAGCAGTAGGGTTTAGGCTATTTCAGGCCTATGTAACTATTCCTATGTAACAAAACATTATAGCGGGCTATGACCCAGCCTTTAACAGGGACAGGTATAGGAAGGAATTGAACAATCCACAGTAAGAGTGAAGTCAAGAGTAGCTTTCTTCTAATTTATAGTTATTTCAATCATTAAGAGTGATTATTAAAAAATGTTCAAATAAAATTGGTTCACTTGATTGAGCTCATGGTACCGTTTTCGAAGAAAAAATCGAAAAATATATATTAATTCCAATAAAAGCTTCCCAGAACGCAGTGCTTTAATGTTACTTGCAAAAAATCGTTTGTTTTTAATAGTTGGTAGACTCTAAAATGTCACTGAATCCAAAAAAGGTTTCAGTACGTAGATTAATCGTGGAAAATTTTTGTTAAGTAATAGGTCAAATAGAATACATCCAAAATTGAAAAATTAGTTACCAATGTAACTAGTTCTAGCAAAAATAGTGACGTAGGAAGAAATGAAAATGAGTTTTTGAATCTAACGAATACGGCCAGGACAGTCTGGACATAGGGATTTGCGAGCAGTAATCAGAGTAGTCTTCTATCTACCTAGAAGGAGATAGATATAAGTATCCAAGATTCCAGGATACAGGTATCAATACTGTACCTAAAACCACTCTGACCGCTGCCCGCTGATTGCTCCATAATGTGTGTCTTTCTTGAACTGCATTCAAGACTACAGTACTGCATTTAGCCGTTGGTGGAGAGTAGTGTAGTTAGTTCCATCATTCGCTCATAGAGAGCGCAAGCTGCAAAACTGTCAATTTGCTGCGGGAAGTTTTTACATTTTCTCATCAATCCATCAACAATTTATTTGCTCTTTTGGTATTTGGTATTTAGTCCTGTCAACGAAAGATTATAGAGGGAAAAGTTTGGAACACAACTTTCAACTCCACAGCTCTTTTAAGGATAGTAAGAGGATTAACATATCAAAAGTCCTCACCCCTACCCACTGTGCTAAAGAGGTGGAGGTGATTTGAAAGTACCATTTTTTCATTTTTCGCATATATCTCGGAAACTAAGCATCTTATGAACATTTGTATTCTATGCAAAATTAAAGTTCACAAAATTACTAGTAGTTCAGTAGGCCTCGCGCAGTTATAAACCGCAGCCTCCTCTTATACTGTCCATCAGAGTAAATCCTGTCAGTATGTCGTGTCGGCGAGATATCAGTGTGAAAACGGCTAATGGCTGTTGGTGTTGGTGTTTCAAAAATACTAACATCAAAAGCTAATCTCCTTCAAGACATACTGGCATCAGGACAGCCCAAGTTCAAAGCAGAGAAAGTTCGAGAGACAATACTATGTTATTTTAGTTATTAATTGCATGCGTTATTGCACGCAATCAATAGTTCATTCATTTATTTATTTATTTATTCACAATGAAGACAACGGGTTTCCTCAAATATGTCTCTTAACAATAAAAATTGTAAAGATAGAAATGAAAAAAGAAAAATAATGATAAAAATAATACGAACTTATGCAATAATAAATAATACAAACAACAAAAATATCACCTATTTCAAAAATGAAAAATACAAAGATTTCAAATACTTATGAAAAAAGTAAAAATAAAACTAATTAGGAATTCAAATGTTAAAAAAAATTGAAGAATATAATAACAAATAATGAACAAAAATTTTATCAATAGAATAAATAACATTTTTAACTGAACTACGTCCCAAACCATAAGCACATCCACACTGATACACCAACTATTTATTTGATCAGATCATGCTTACACAAGATTTAATTATCATATAACGCTTTCCGGAATTTAGCGCGAGAAAACCAGAAGACATCTAGGCGCCCAGACAAGCTGTTATAAGTTCTTTGAGTGTCTTTGTTTGGTAGGAAGTTTAGAAACACCCCCTGTGTTTAGTTCCGCAGACGTTCCAATAGGTACTCAATATGAATTTTCATACTGAAGCACACTGCCAATTCATGATGACAGAATAGTGTGATATTCCAAGAAAGTCAAAACTAAATCTGCTGCAACAGTCGTATGGGAATGCGTGAAATAGTCTAATTGAAATGAAAGATAATTTAATGCTCTACTATCTCGTAATTAGCACATTCTTGTATCATCAATTGTTGAAAAGTTATGAAATTTGAGAGAGCGAGAAAATGGGAGAAAAATTGGTTTTTGAAAATGCATCACTTTAGAACAAAAATATCTCGAAAAGTATCAGATTTATCGAAAACCTCTACCAAACAAAACTTGTAGGAAATTTATAAAGCTTCATTTTTTATGCAGTTGAGTATGTCAATAGAACGCATTGTTCCCTAGATATAAGCATGTAAGTAATAAGTGGAAAATGCATCTTTCAAACCACCCTCATCCCTTCAGCACATGATGTAGGGGTTGGGATTTTTGATATGCTCACCTCCAAACTAGTCTCAACAAAGCTGCAGAGTCAAAAATTGTGTTCCAAACATTCCCTCCAAATTTCATTGTCAACTGATCTATTGTTGCTGAACAGCAAATTTCACTCTCAACACTAAAACTGCTGCAACAGTCGTAGGGAAATGCGTGAAATAGTGAAAATTTACATCAAATTGAAGATAAGTCGATGCTCTATCAGCTCATAATTAGCACGGATTTTTTTCATCGATCGTTCAAAAATTATAAGGCCGAAAAGATGAAAAAATTGGAGGCAAAAGTGTTTTTTTTTTCAAAAATGTCTCACTTTCAAGAGCGGATATCAGAAACTATGAGAGATACAGAAGAAAAAACTGGTTGATAATTTTGTGAACTTGACCGAATTTGACTTATGATGCATGATTTTGAACTGCCTTGACGAGCCGAGAAGAATGAATTACGATGAAATCTGAGCATTGTGTCGAAAGTTATGTGTTTGAAATTTTGATCCTTGAGGTGTCCTTAAGCGCGCCTCTCCATCAGGAAATACTGAAATGAAGTGCACCTAACGGGTGATTCTCATAGAACATAATCTCATGAACTTATGTCATTGTGCGAAATATCGATGTGAGGACAATGTAGTTGGTGATGATGGTTGAAGCTGAAAATTAGGTGTTTTTCACAATACAAGGAGCATAGTTGTCAGGTGTATCTGGAAATGTATATGAGATAGAGCGCTCTACCTGATCTCAGATTGTAGAGTACAAAAATACGCCCAGAGGGATTTTGAATTATACATCTAAATGGTGACAATCGGAAGATATTGTTGATCAAAAACTAAACTTCTTCAAGATTGATTTTTTCTTCAAATTTCTTTCATTTTTGAAAAATTATAACTCAGTACTCATTGGAGATAGAGAGTTCCGAATGATCTCATTTTGTTCATCTTTTAATAATCTAAAAAAAGGCGGAAGCAAATTTTTCTGTCCGATTACGAGATTCGGCAGAAATAGCTGAAAACTGGAAAATGAGCCGGAAATACGAGGCTTTTGGGCCACCCTGTATCTAGCACAAGGAAATTTTGCATGAGAAAATTGGTTCTGGGCTTCTCTTATGTACTCAAAATATATATCAAGAAATCAGAACTACAATATAAATTGCATGCACCAATGTATACAGTGACTGTACTATAATTGTGATTTTGGTATTTGGTTATTGCTTATAATTGCAAGTAATGTGAATTCAATAAATAAGATTTGAATTTAAATTCTAATATCCAATTTTCTAGTGTCTTATTTGTAAACCAATTTTGAATTGTTTCTGTTGGCACCATAGTTGTGATGCTTCATAAATTTGGTAATTCTTTCAAAACTTGGAGTGTGCTTCCTTTCATTGGCCAACTTCAATAAAAAAAGGAATTTTTTTTCTTATAGTAAATTGATCTAGGGTGAGGATTTTCGGAAATGGACCCGAGTACCTATATTACGTCTGCAATACTAATCTACAACTGGTACCTAATTATTCTGTCCTGAAAATAATAATCAAACATATAATATGTGAGGTCTTCCAAACCACTCAATTATCAATTTCTAGAATCAAGAGAAAATACTTTCCACATCTTCCATAGATTTCATTTACTTATTCATTCAGGCAACAGGCAGTACTATAGTCATATACAATGAACGGGAGAGGACAACGGGTCAAGCCCAAAACTGACTCCAACAAACTTTAATTCTCAACTATTGAATTTTTCAAAAAATATTATTATGTTTCCACATTTTATTCCAGTTTTCTATGTCAGTTAATCTTCCTGAGAATTTGAAATATTGATCTAACTGAATGAAAAAAAATTCACTCAACAAACCATGATTGACAAGAAACTTTTTGAGTTATTCTATAAAATTTTTAGCCAGTAAAAAGGCCAGTGGTTCTCAAGCTTTTTCAAGTTGTGTACCTCTTAGTGAAAACTTCAATTCCTTTTACTCCCTTGCTGCTATCATGTCGTGCGGAGGGAGAGGGGGATTGGTTTATTACAGTAGTTCTCCAGAAATCAAAAACTATGTGTAGGATTGAAGTCACCACTTTTTCAGCATTCCGTAAAAAAATTAATAATAATTTACTTTTCTATAAAAATCCATGTTTCTTTCTTTGTGTTTTTAACGGCAGTTCTGAAACTCTTATTTATCCCTTTCTTGTCTATTTGTCAATGTTTCTCATAATAACCTTATCAATATGTTAATTTTCATCAAGTTATGATGAATTGCAAATAATAGTTCACTATTTCAGGGCAGCAAAACACGTAGAAATGATTTAATTCATTTAAATAAACTGTATTAAATTGGGAATAAGCACCTTCAAAGCAAGGGAAACTCTCCTGTAGGCATGATGGAGTTGCTGCAGACCTGAAAAACTGTTATAATATTAATTCAGTTAACGAATTCCTTTTACGGTATTAAGTAATTATTATATTAGGTCGAAAAGAAATTGAAAGATTTGTAAAGTTTGCGGTTTATCCCAACCCAAGTTATAGCATTCAAAAGTCAGTGTACTATTTTTGTATCACCTGGCAATTTTAAAGTGTAAAGAAAGGGCCGAACCCTGCTTGAGGGGCGTGCGACATTCGAGACCGACGACAGTCGAGGCCTGCGACAGTAGAGGACTGGAAAACAGTCCTCTACGGTCGTAGGCCTCGACTGTCGGGAGTGAACGAAAATTGAAGAGTCCTCTACTGTCGCCTGACGCCTGTCGCCTGCGTCAGGCGACAGTAGAGGCCTCTTTTTCAGGAGTCCTCTACCGTCGGTGGCCTCGAATGTCGCAGGTCTCGACTGTCGCAGGACTCTTCTGTCGTTTGCCTCGTTTGACATCGACCCAAACGAGGCAAACAACAGAAGAGTCCTGCGACAGTCGAGACCAGCGACTGCTTGAGCATTCAGTGTGTCCAGCTGGGTTTGTTTCAGCTCGGACCTAGGGAGTCCGATCTCACTAGGCGTTAAATCTGTAAATACTGTAGAAATCGATCTAGAAAAAAAATCATGGGCGATTTTCTGACAATTTCGTCTTGTCGACAGGCCTGAATCGCTTGTATACGCAATTTTTGAATGCAGATCATTCCCCAGTATCAACTTTTCCTTTACATGTGCTATCTCTCTTCCTCATATTCTAGTTCAAGTGTTCAGTGATCTTTCAAGCTTAAGGCTACTCAACTCAACTATGATATCCTTTGCAAATGATACTGAAGCCATTTACCAAGGTGAATCTTAGACTGGGGTTCATACCAAGAATTGAAATTCAATTAAAAATATAATCGACTTTTAGAGGCAAGCAATGTTGAGGTGAGCACCGTTTTCTGGGAAACAGCATATTCCTGTCGGGGCTCTTCATATCTTGAGCAACAGTAGCAGGCTGCAGATCTTATTGGATTGATTTCAATATATGCGTAGAGATAAAACATATCAAAGGATTTAACGATGCAGTATTTGAAAAAAGCGAGCACCGTTTTCTGAAAAACAGCACATTCCTGCCAGGGCTCTTCATATATTTCCCGAACAGTATTAGCTTTCAGATCTTATTTGATTAACTTAACATGAAAATGCGTAGAGATAGAACATTTCAAGCGATGCAGTATTTGTTTGGAGTTGGAGTGCGTTTGAAGTAAGGTACATTGTTCTCACGGTTATCTAAGGACTAGGATCAGAGGTGACAGTGGTGTAGTTGGCAAGCCAGTTTTCGCGACAGTGACAGAGAACGTTAGTGACAGTGACGGTTGTGTTCCCCTGTCACCAGTGACTGTCACTAGTCACTACTGATCACACACTCGCCTATTGGACAATGCAAGTTTTGTCTTCTTCTTCTATTTATTTGGTCACACTAGCTAACTTGCTTTAAACTATGCTTTTTACCGCCTCTGTCTCTGGCCAGACAAGACAGCTAGTCTGCAGAATCTTGAGGGTCAGGAGCATCCATCTCCCCCGTCTATTTTGCAATGTATAAAGTATTCTATATTGGAAGCATTTTGAAAGTTACCTTCTCATGTATTGTTTTATTCTATTTCCTCCTTCACCTTTCTCTTCTCTTTCCACGATGCTTGTTTTCTTCCAACTTCTTTGTCTCTTAACTTCTCCACCCGAATCTAGGTTAATATGATACAACTAGTGTAGTTTACTCAAGAGACCTCTAATTAGTGTTAATGATTGTTCATAATTCATATTATGCAGATGTCCGTCCTCTCACACCTATTCATATCACACCGGTCATTCATATTATATTTGACACACTGCAAGACTCCACATCAGTCACCTTGCTTTTCTCATCTGTACCACAATAAATTACAACTAAGCTAGGTTACTATTTGTAACTAATAAAAATCTTATTGTTAATATATACTATAATGTACATATTGTTTATACTGTAGAGTGTAGACTATAGCTGTTCACTATAATATTGAGTATAATATGTATTATGCTGAAAAATTATTATTTTTTATTCCTGAAAGTGGAAGCGTTAAAAGTACTCTTTTAGACCGTTCTGAGAAGCTAGACGCAATCTGTTAGCAAGTGTTAGCTGTTGCTGCACCTTGCGGTTGGAGTTTGTCATCACAGGAGGTGTGAAAGATAAAATAGAAGAAAATGTATGTGATGAGAGACCGAGAAGGAATGGACTAAGTGTAGAGTAAAAAGAGACAGAGATGATGGTGCTAGATAAAATGGTTTCTATTAATTTCCCAAATGTCAGCAGCCACATCTTTCATCTTGAACTGACATTGCTATCTGGCTCATCTCATATCTTCGCGAGTATTTATCGATCTTGTAATACACAGTTTTGCTCGCAAACCCACACATGTCATTCATTATGTATCACACTCAGATTGATGTCATCTAATGAACCAATGCATATGCTGTTACTCAGATCGGTATGAGTAATTGATTTTCCACAACGTTTTTCAATTGCAGAGTAATTTGGTGGCATTAAATTGTTGGATAAAAGTTTATCTTCCTGATGATTGGATGACATGTAAAAAAAAATGAAATTGATGATTGAGGGAAGTTTTGGGCTGAAGTAGTGGAATTATGTTGTGTATTCTAGTATAAGTTTGTCATTAGTGCTCCATTATGAAAAGTGTTTGGAATTGTTAATATCAGACAATCAATACGTTTGGATCTCTAACTGTATACTTTCGGACTTGATGTTTATAGAATTGAATTCATTTATTTTTTTACTCTTTTGCTTTTATCAATATCTGGTTAAAGATATTTCAAATATAATCTTTATAATTTTCAATTATTCAGATATATTTTTAATGCAACGTATTCTTTTCAGGTGAGTTGAAAAGTTCAGTTTTTGACTTTTGACTGAGTGGGTGATGTGGAGTTCCCCGCATATGGAGTTTCCATGACGCTGATACTGTGGTATTTCCTATCGAGAATAAGTAAGTCTTGACACTAGATAAGGCTTGTGAAACATATTTCAGGAATGAATTTCTCCATCTAGAAGTAAGTTTCAAAAATTAGAAATAAAATCTTCTGAATCAATACAATGGTAGATTGTATTTGGTAGAAATAACTAAACCAAATAATTTATTTTACAAATTAATCACAATATTTTAAACAAATTTCTAGTCTGAGAACTAACTGTGGATTCAGCCCAGAACCTATAATATCAGTGACAAAGTTTGACATGATTTCTACTTGTTCTTTTCTTGATTGGACCTTGTCTTGTCTGACATTTCAGATTTCAAATATATCTTCTTTTAGAAAGCAATACTTGATGGGAGTCGTTTTGTAAGATTCTTCCAACGTTGCTCAACAATATAAAATGATACATTACAATCGCCAAATTCTTTCGGATGTATCATTATCTTGTCTAATGTTTGACAAGGTACGTGACTAGGTTACAGTTCTATTTTTCTTTTCGACTTTTGATTTGTAGGCTATCATTTTAGCAAATGTTTTATTCTAGATTACTGATTATTTAATAAAAGTAACAATAATGATACGGTCACAATGCCAATACTTCTTAACGGTATTTAGAGTACGAGTCATTTCTATATTTTGTAACTTTTTCATAACACTTATCCTCATCTCAGATTGAAGGTTGAAGAGACGGTTTCTATTTTTTGCAACTTTTGACCTTAGTTATACAGAATGCACTACAATATTCCTTCTGTGCCTCTGCAAACTAAAGTAGGTATGCGATGTTTAGGCCCTCAGTTTGTAACTATAAATTTCCTTCATTCTGTATCTTTGTGAAGCATGCTAATCAGACAAACAATGTTGCTCATATACAAGTTTTCTGTGTTTTGCCACTTTCTTGATTCGTTTATTCTGTCTGAATTCGTTGGGTAGCATGCGCTGGTGATGAATAAATCTATAGTGACTAAATTGTGTAAGCAGTGGTTTACTGCATTACTTATTCTCGCTACGTTATCATCTGGTGCAAGAAGGTATGAGATTTCCACCATTATTCTAAATCAAAATTATAATGAAAACTTTCAATATGGATGGATAAATGACTTCATAAATAGTACATATAAATAAAAATAGTACATATAAGTAGAATAATTACTAGTAGTGCTAGGGCGTAGTTGAGGCTCTCTCTTCCACGTAATCCTCAATATAACTAAGAATTACAAGAATGCTATACAAGTTACTCACTAATTTTCTAAAAAATAGAAGCAGGGTTTGTGAACCTCCTGGTCCAGTACTGGATCTCAGAAATATATATATGTTTTCGTGTGATAATTCTGATGAAATTTCTTTGGTTTAATTTTTTCAATAGTTGTGTTCTAGATCAATTTCGTCTTTGTGATAGAATCATTCTAGTAGTCACCTGCTACTATTTCCTGTGTAACATTAGAGACTGTGTGTGTTTATAATTTCATGTAATACGTTATTTATTGAACTGAAAAAAATCGTTTGATTCTTAACTGTTAATTCTTTCGAGTTGCGATGATCGGCATCGGCTGGCTGTTGGGAGGAAAGTTTGATAAAATTGTATCTACATCAATATGAATATAATTTAATATCTTGAATACGAATATGTTTCTCCAATGTTTAAATTCTTGTAGAAGTCGAGAACGCTTTGCTTCTCTCTTCAGTTTTTACATGCCACAAATACTTGATTGTCAATTTACAGACTTTTTCTCGAAGAAAATCAGAAGATTTTGACAATTTTCAAAATTTATTCAATTATTGAAACACATTCAACTCCAAATTCTCTTCTACGTTATTTTCATCAATCACAGTTTTATATATCAAAATCTATTTTCATGAATCATCCTGAACACTACATCAATACTCTCTGTTAATTCATCCTATTACAGTGAAGATCGTAACCGTTAGAGTGAGGATCCGTCTAGTCTGGTCTCATTTGGGAAGACGTCATCAATGTTCTGTGGTAGTTGGGTATGCTGTCATGCTTTGCAAAATATGTTAATCCTGGCCCTAAATGTCATGCGAACATCTGTTCCTGCTGGTGAATACTATTCGCATAGTTTCGCCCTGTGAACTCCACTCTGAAATGATGAATGAGTTCAGTTCGGCGAGCAACAACATGTGTAGTAAGGAGACCTCAAGCTCTACTTTTACAACCCTATCATACTCACTCAGTTTCCTTACTCCCTCAATCTGTCTCACTCGTTTTCTCTTACTCGTTCCTTCTTACTCAAATGTGTAATGTGTTTCTCCTTCTCACTTTCCAACCAATCCTTCTTCCGACGCCCTTTCGCGTCTCATAAGTGATTTATCAGCTTTCAATGCAGGCGTTTTTGATAAGATACATTGCATACGGCCGGTTGCCGTGTGTTATTCCAACATGTAGTTTTTATCTATATGGTGTCAGGTACTGGTTTGATGTATGGCCCATTCTAAAACTAACCTAGGATAGTACGCTACCTTGATTTTGTAAAGTCGCTGAAAGATGGTGCCGAGTTTTTTTTGTAAACTAAAAATTGGTGGGATATAGAATAGAATGATGTATAAAATAATGATTGTTAATGATATGTATTTATTATCTATTCTATTTCAATTTTATGATTTTTGCTAAGATTTGAGTGAGTATTATAAACATCAATGATAACAATAATATCAATAATTCATTATATTAGTATAGATTTAATACGTCATCCATATTAAATCGTTAATCAATAGTCGAATAAATAAGTCTAATATTCTAACATAGTGAATAGTTTAATAAAATATCTTGAATCTGTGATTATAGTTCCAGCATATGACAATATAGTTGCAACAAATTTATTTTTGCTATATTCTTGAATCTTTGATTGTAGTTATAGTATATGAAAATATAGGAGCAACCAATTTATTTTTGCCACTTTCCTCATTTACAATAATCTGTTCTTCTTATAATCTTAAACCAAATTCTAATTTCAACATCTTCATTTTCTACTCTTCCTCAACAAATTTATTCATGAAGTTTGAAAAAATGTATTGAATCCATGAGGAAAGAAGTCTAAACAAAGATAAATGATGAAATTGTAAGACTCTCCAATTTGTTGTCTGGAAAATATTTTTTATTTAAATGGCAAATAGTCATTTTAGAGTGATGAATAGAGCTATAATAGAGCTGAAGCCGACAATTTTAACAAATCTTGTGTATCCAATGAATATTTTTTACTCCGCTTTTCAGTAAAATCTATGTAAGTTACAGTAGTATATTGTCATTCATGTTGCAAACATGAAGCTGAGTAGATGTGATTAAAAATTATAACTGATAGAATCCCACCTGAAATTTTAGGTTCATTCGTCATCATTCTCCATCATGTTTCTCTCATAGAAATATGACCCTGAAAGATAAAGACGGTAAAATTACTTCTTATTGTAATTTCGTCAACTGTAATATTGGTTTTGAGTGTGATTTTTGAATGCATGAGTTATGATAGCTTCGATCAATATTTATCATAAGGGACATGGCAATCAATTAAATTCCAATTTATATGCTAATTTCTCAATCTGGTTTGAGAAAGCTTAGCCATACTACCGGCATTTGTAAAAGGCAATATCGATAAAAACTAAACTCACAAAAACTGTTATGATCAAATCGATTAGACTGAGTCCACTTAGAACAGGAAATCCGATATTATAGCAACTTATAGCGCATATCAAGCTCTTTTTGGACCATTGGCATGAGGCCATAATATTTTTCTCATCATCAAATTGAAGATCCGAGCTCGAGAGTCAATTCAGGATCTTGGAATCATTATGATATCTGGTATTGTTTGAGAATTTGAAACTCTATTGATTGGATGAAGGTTGTACAGTTATCAATTAATCTTACAATTAGTAACTCATTCGGCCAGTTATATGATATAGAACGTTACTCAATGTTACTCATGAAAATAAAAATCTACAACTCAAGTTCGTCAAATTTTGATTTTATTGCATTGTGATTTGATTTTCGTGTCTGAATTAATACACTACTTCATTATTGCAAAACATGATAGTAAGCATAGGAGTTCAAAATAACACTCAGAGAATTCCTTATCGTATTGTGTCCTTACAGATTAGCAGACCTCCTTGTTGGTTTATTTTTTCTTAATGTATGTTATGTGAAATCTGTTGTGTTCATAGATGAAGGATATTAGTAATCTATCATATTATTACACTTTCACGTGTCATATACTGCGAGAGCATTGCTTCCTTGATGCAGTTTCATATGACTAACAAGTAATGTAAAGTATATAAAAACTCTTAATTGATTAAGAGAGTCTTATTCAGTATTATTTACAATTTTTCCCAGTGAACATAAAAATTAGGTAAATTACAACAGTTGTCGAACTTCCAGCCAACATTATACAGTCTCATTACAACATGTTAATATCTGGAACTATTTACTGCAAACTTGTCATTCCTACCAAATCCTTTTCCAAATGCTCAGCTCTGCATCATTCATTATTCAAATTGTCACCTCGATTCCCGACATTTGGTTTTTTATCTTGGCTGATCTCTTTTGTCTGTTGTGTCGGCATTTGGTGATAATTCTTTCAAGTGTTGCTCGCGCTGTCAGTCGGACTGCAGAGCGTGCGTCTGTGGCTTCGCTAATGAGCTGCGAAGGTGGGAGCTGTACTCAGCGTCAGCACTCTGCACTCAGCACGCCGATACGCGATAACTGAGAGTCAAACTGAGAGAGATAGAGCTGAGAGTCAATCGTACCCTGGGTAAGAGAGAGTGTGAGAGTGAGTACTGACTGAGAGCCACTCGTACCCACGGTGAGAGGTGGAGGGGAGCCGGCCTTCCGCGGTGGACTTAGCTCGTTTCGCCATATCCACATCTTCAGTGCTTTACGCGCCTTCTTGCTGTGTTGTCAAGTATTGTCGTTGTGCTTTCTCCTTGCCGGCTTTTTTTGTGCCAGTCGTGATTCGCTATTTTCAATTGACGAAAGTAATTATTCGTTTGACTGTTGTTGAGTGATAGAATTTGAAGTTGTCTGACGGTAGCGCAAATTCTGTTCAAGATTCAGAATCTAGTAGTCTATTTTTTTCTAATTTTTCAAGTGATAACATTTGCAACCGAAATAATTCTGTACTTTTAAGAGAATTGATCAATTTCTTATTTATTGTTGAAGGCTTTATAATGTAGTTCATCTTTTGTTACAGAAATATTCTCTTAGGAGAAAGATTGTAGCATATTTAGGAAATTTTTTCCCAGTTGCTTGAATTGCTATTGATTTATAGAGGATTTTGACCGTTGTTGATTGTCTTAAATATAGAATTCATCCAATTTTCTTGTATATTGAATTAGTCTAGTTTACTTGAAAACTGAGTTTGTTTAGATTGGAAGAAGAGTCAGATTGTTGATATCCAGTCGTCTAAAATATCGAGTTTCTTCAGAGCTTGACTAGTATTGTTAGTATTGAGTTTGTCTAGTGCCAGAAGTGATTGTCATTAATAGTAACCCAAGAGTCAAGACCCTCGTGTGATCATCATTTTCAGTAACTCAAGTCCTACTTTTCGTTTGATTAGCTTCCTGATAAATAGTTGAGTATTAAATGAAAACTTTGATTTGTATAGTATTTACTTCAAGGTTCTCTAGAATTTAATTTGAATTCTACCAGTAGTGGTGTAACGTTATTATTCAATTGTTATTAATTCTATAACTGTCCACACCCTATAAATTAATGTTAGATTAATGAAAATCGTGAAATGTTTAGTAGGCAATAAATTCAAGTAACTGGCTACGTTGAATATGGTTACTGATTGATAGTAGTTATAAAGCTGTCAAATTATTGATTGGTTATTAAAAGAAGTATTGTAATTCACCTGTATGGAACTCTTGAATTTCCTTGATGTATTTTTTCAGGTAGTAATTATTGGAACAGTAATTATTGTCAGAGAAACCACAAATGCATTGACATTCATAATGTAGATTGGTATTCAAAATACAATACTGATAATCCTATTCTTCAGTTACATCTTATAATAACTCCAAAACATTTTACAGTATCATTCAAGTTGTAGAATCGCTGTACAAACGGATTGTCTCAGATATATCTGATTGGCTGAAACGTTTTGTTAATATTTCATCTGTTATCAGTCGTTCGATTCACAAATTAAATTTAGCGCAATTTCCAGCTTTCCTCACTTAATACAGCTACTATAAGAATATCAAATATTTAGCAGTATTATAAGTAACATGGAATATATTATAATAGTTCTATATTTTAAGGTCGAATAGTGACTAACGTGTATTAGGTAAAAATGACTTTTTATATGGTGATTTTTATAATCATTCGGCCGATAAATTAAACCCTAGCGGAAAATTACTTCCTTTTGAATTTAATACAGAAGTACTGGACAATTTTCTTCCATTTCCTTGCGTGAGAAAAGACCGATTTAATATACAGTAATTTCATTTCTATGGATTCGTTGGTGAACTTGATTTGCATACTCACTGATCGCGTTCACTTCAGATTCGTGTCGTATATTAGAATGCTTTTGTGAAAAAATAGTACTCTGGTGGCAAGTTTGTGAGAATTCTCATTCAGTGGAAATAATGTATTTTTTATTGTTTTTAATATGAGATTTAATTATAACTTGGCGTTCTAAATATAGAAGCGTTTATGGCACTCATACTCGTACTCCCATTCTGTAATGCAGCAATGTCTAGTAAACTCCGCTTTCTCACATGATAAGATAGAAATGATGTAACCTTCACCTTGTAATATCCTTTGAAATCTATCGATTTACGTGTTATGCTCTTAAGTAGCCCTTTTAGCCTATACATCTTCTTGAGGGAGGAAACACCTGGTATAATATGGGTATGGGTCGTCAATTTTCACAAAATTTCAAAAATTGAAGTTTATAGTTTATCAGAGATTGACAATGGTGTAATAACCGAAACCGGTCTTTCTAAGTATCAATAAATTCTGTGGTTTTTGACAATTTCTTAGTCTTTTTCATTCAATATGAATAATTACCACAATATCAACTTCTCAACTACACAAAAAGGTAAAAATTGAAGTCGTTATTACGAGATAAATCTTTATCTCCAGGTAAACCTTCACTTTGAAAGCAATCCAGTTGACTCCTACTTTTGAATTCTATTCTCATATTTCTTCGAGGATCGTTTTTTGGCGCAAGCCACAAGAATTTTACTGGATCAAATAGATCAACTGTGTTCAGTAAATTGGTACTAGCTTTCAGAATATGAAGTTAAATGCAAACGGAATTAGGGATTTCTAAAAGATTTTACAGTTTAAAATTTTACAGATTTTCGATAATTCAATAATTTCCAACGATATGATGGAAATATTAATGAATAAGTGATATATTTCATTCTCCAATGTCGAAAAAAGCGGATATTTATGTCTATTTCTGTGAATCCTGTGCAGTTTGCAATCAAATCATTATAGTAGTTCTGTGGGGAAAATGTTGCAACCTGAAGATGTTGACTACACACGCCTGAAGATTTAATAGTCAGTCTGTCTAGGCTACAAATAACTGCTATTAAAATTCAGCATTATACCAGTTTCCAATGTGACGGGTGTGAATTTAAAAATAGTGAAACTATTATGTGTGTCTGTGTTTTCAAGACATCTAACGTTTACGGTATCCATGAATGTAGTCGTCAAATCAATAAAATACGCTCTCAGAAGCTTAGAAGTCATCTTCGTGACCCACCGGCTCTAAACTTAGTAACTGATGAAAAGTTTTGTAGAAAAAGATAGAAAAGAGAATTTTCGGTTAGTGACCTTTACATTGCGCGGCAAAGCTCTTGTCAAAAACACAGAATTCAACTAATTTTGAATCAAGCTGTCTATGCTGGTGTTATACAATTATTATAATTTTCAACCAGGAAATCAAGAAATTTTCACTTTCTTTTTCAAACGTGAATTACAAATGTTTCCTGCTCTTCAATTAAGACTGATAAGACAGTGCTTCATTCCCAGATCTTCAACATAGAAGATGCGCGAACATCTATTCACTCGGGTAGTTTACTTATCCTTGACTTATCTATAAGAACTCCCGAAATGTACGTCAACCTTTAAACAAGTACAATTTCAATATCAGTTAATTTTATTTGCCAAATTGATGGGTTTGTTGTTCATCAGTTAGTTCTTCAATACTTTGACCTTAAAAATGTATCGCAATCACCTTATGGTTTACTATTTAAATGCAATAAAACGTTGTGATTTATAAACTTTATACATGCAGGAAACACCTTGTGCTTTCTGCTCTCCTCACTATTCCAGGATTTTATAACAGAAATTTCACTTTTATTCGGGATAGACATACTGTCATTATTTAAAAACAATCTGCTCATGGAGTTAGATACTTGTGTTTTAAAAGTTCAAAGTAATTTCTTAACTATTGAACAAAGTACTGTAGTATCATAAAATAAAATAGCATTCTAGTACTATTCCATTTTGCATCGCTAATTTTTTCTTGGTGTTCATCGTTCCAGCGACATATGTGAGCTGATGAGCTCAGAAACCTTTTTCCATTAGTAATAAATAAACATTTCAAATCTATTGCAGTTAAATTTCAAACTCAAAATATTTAAATACTTGATATCCAATTCTTCTCCACAGTCAGATCAAGAAATTATTTTGGATTTCAATTAATCAATTTCATCAAATTCCTATTTGTTGGCCCTTTTACAATATTTGTTCCGTCCAAATACTAAGATAACAACCTTGCCTCTTCACACCCCCAATCACTGACTGGCATCCTGGCATGTCAACAACTTGCCCAACTAGTTTGCCATTTTAATTGTGTTTGTAACTTGCGCCCCAGTCTCAGACTGCTATGCTGCATTTATTTATATTATCTGCTAGCTGTAAAATTCGTCCAGTTCATTAGTCTGTCCACTGGCTGATTGGAACATGCACGATTGATAAGGTTTGCTCTTTTTTCTCTGCTGGATCAGTACGTTCCAATCTGCATGATTCAGAGAAGATGTGGACCACTTGTCAGTGATGTGTTGCGAAAGTTGTATGACTCTGCTTTGATTTGTTGATTAGCATCTCGTATCGAATAATTGCTGTAAGAAGCCTTAGGCCATTGATACATTCTAATTAGATGAAATGATATTCAGAAAATAAGTCATAGTGTGACATTCATTCGTCACCTTATTAGTTTGATAAGATAGGTACATTTTAATTAGATGATATGTGATACATCGAAAAGTATCACATGAAACTAGTAATTTAATTTAATTGGAAATGTACAGTCTACATTTTTTTCACAAAAAAATGAGTCAAATAATGACAGTTTCAACAAAACATTTGATTGATAAATCCCCCTCGGTATTTCTAGAAGTCTTGAAAATCGAAGTATTTCGACAACCTATAAGTTATTGGAACAATTTACTAATAGTTGCTATTCAGAGATATGTTCTCAGAAAATGCAATTATTGAGGGTGGTTATCAATATACATATTATAAATTATAATGTACGGATGTAAATTATAGCAGCTTGAAATTTTGAAAAAAACTTTTGTATGGTTACTTTCATTTTTCAATAAATATTCTGAAATTCTTTCCACCTCTTGATTGTATTTGATTTGATTCATAAAATATTTCCATGAATGAAATAGTTATCGTAAAATAGCAATAATTTCTTCGCAACGCAACCACACACTTGTTTCATGTTTGGCGAGCTATTAAGTGGTGTACTAGTAAACCACATTATCTTTTACCTTGGACTTTTCTCACTCTACCACATTTGATTGATGACTTTCGAAACATTCCGGTAATTTGAGATCACATAGTTTCTAAAATGTCGTACCACGAACAAGAGCCAAATATCAATGTTTTCAATTAGGTACAGAAAATGACAAGGCTAAAATTCAATTATTTCAAAATGTTATAAATTCACATTTACAGAAGAGCGGGAATGTGTTCCACAATAGCCCATTATCAACACTTCGGAAAGACATTAAATATCTTACAATAGTACATACGAAACAATAGTTGCTCCAAGAATAGTATATCTGTGATATAATATATGAAACAATAAGTAACTAGTATTACCCTATATTTAGTACCGGTGGAGACAATCCCATGAAATTACTTGCCTGTTTCATCGTGCAGATTTAGGAATGAAGAATCCATTTTTAAAAACAGCTATGCTAAATCATTTTTAAGTGAAAATCGTCTACCGGAGCTCATCTAATGTTGATTTTTTCATCTCTCATCACCATCATCATCTCAAACATCATCCGTTCAACAAACCTGTAGCTCACTCGGGCATCACGCTTACCAAAACAATTTGCAATTTCAGTTATAAAATCCTTGATTATTTTCAAAAATAGCGTTCCAGGCTTTTTTCCAGTAAGCAACTAATTTTAGCCAGTTATGAGGAGACTAAAACTGCGGAGACTCCATTTCTCTTCCCCCCCCCCCCCCCAAAAAAAAATTGTAGTTTCCTGGAACAAATTAGTTGTCTCATCTCACTTCCGTCGACGTTTGTTAGAAGGGAAGGTTGTTTGAAGATTTTGTTAGTATTGTTGTGCTAGTGCTAGGTTTGTTGGTCGATAAGAAATCTAGCCTCAATATTTGGGAAGGCAACTGTGATTACTGTTGTTTGATTGTGGTTTTGATCCAAGCAGCAAACAGCAATATTGGTGCTTGCTGCGAGATACAAGGCATAGGCGTCAGCTGCCTGCCGCTATGGTCCAGCCTCCAGCCCACTTGCAAGGTTGTTCAACTCTGTAATTATCAATTAATCATAATGGAGAAAAAAGTGTTGTTAGGTCAGGTGATGAAATGGATGTATGAAATTATCATACGTTGTTGTAAGGCGAGGCTGTTTGTTGTTGGAGTGCTGAATCCGTTTCGTTTTCACAAATCACAATAGAATTTGGGATGATGATGGAAAGGATAATTATTTCCAATTTTGAAAAATATCAGTTGAAATTAGGAGTTTGAATAATTGTACCCGTAAATGTAAGAATAAAAATTGTATGTTGAGATTAAACGGTATAATTTGATTATCATTTTAAAAATTCTCATAAAAGTTATTGGCATCTGATCATTGTAGCATCACGTAATAAAGAAATTCGTTATTCATCACTCCCTGAGTGTACAGTAGTGAACTTTACATCCTGTAAATTCCAAATGTGATTATTTGCGAATGCAATAAAAAGGGAAATACATAATTTCAACCTTCATTTATTTATTCTTAATTCTGAATCATTTGAAAGTGCCTTCAAGAAGATTTTGAAAATCTTCAAAAGTTCGAATAGAATAATATTATTAGCCTATTGTAGTAAAATCCTATTTTAAGATAATCACCCATTCGAACAAAATCCACCAGCAACATTTCAGCTTAGAAATTCGTTTTAAAATGTCATATCTCCTTTTCATTCAGACACTTTTACAGCATTGTGATGCCAAGTGATGGCATAGCATCAATAACGGAGGTACTTAGTGCATTACAATGAATAGGGTAATTTGAGTAACCAAGCACAAAGTCTTGTATTCTCACCTATAATTGTTTTGACTTTGGCTTATCACGATGTACTTGAAAATTCTATAATTACCTGTTGCCGGCAGCCATATCACAGCAATGTGCCTGCCAATAAGCAATGTGCTTCATTCTCATATTTCGTTTTATATTTGATATCCCGAAGTCAGCAGAGTGGTGTTGGTGGAGCCTCTAGTTAATAGATCAGCTCAAATTATACACTTATATATCAATAATCATTCTCAATAATAATAATAATAATGTCTTATTTAGATTAATAATTATTAATCTCGATAATTATTCACACATATCTCAATAATGGAGAATAATTCTAAAAGAAAAGTATTGACGAAAACCGTATTTGATGAGTTTCGTTTGAATCTGTATAGATATTGATTAGTGCAAGATTTGGAATGAGATTCCATTTTAGTAGCAAAAGAACAGGCAAGCTTGTTCCATACCAATATCTAGTCTTTTCAATTCCTTGTCCAGCAAGAACGGTTTTTAGTTTTTCATAAGTAACCATTCCAGACATTAAGTTTATCTATCGAGCTCTCTTAGCGTACAGCGTACAGTGGTTCACTCCATGTTCCCAGTCTCAAATTTATCTTCCTATTAACCAGACTTTGTTCTCAATAGTGTGTAAATTGGTTCACTCCAAGTTTCTGGTCCCGTCAATCTTGAAACGTCATCTTTGATATCTTCCTCACATCGACTCGATTCTATCCTTCGTTGTAATCACATTGTTGAACATCTAAGGTCTAAAATCAGTTTTACCTAAGCATTTTCTCCTGTAGAGAGTTTTGGATATGTGTAAATTCCAATACACACGCAGGGCCGAATATATAAATATTAACCAGTTCATTAACAAATTCATCATTTAATTCATAGTCTAATCTTAGGCAACTGAACAGATTGAGCTGAAGTGTCCCTCACATGTGTGATGTACAGTGAGGTGTAGGCGGTGCGGTGAACCTCGCTCTAATAACTTGTGAAACATTATTGACTTGCGACTGTTTGGCTGGTGAGTGCGACAATGAACGCGCTGCGCGAGTTGGAGCGTCGCCTGTGCGAACGCGACGAAGAGCTGCGACGTCGCGAGGAGACAATCGCGTATCTCGAGCGACAGCTGGACGAGCGTGAGGCGACAGTGCGACATTTGCGCAACGAGATCGACAAGTTCAGACAGGTAGTGCGACCCATCACCCAGCAGCTGGTGTTGGGACTCCACAATGGCGAGGAGGAGCCAGAGTGGGACCCCACCAAGCGTCTGCGCACCAAGCGGCTGGCCATATCCGCTGAGCCTATAATCGGCGACCTCACCATCGCCAAGGTGCCCAAATCTGCCAAGTAAGTTTGCTGAAAACAGAATAATTGTGCACCATCATCAATCAAACAGAATCGTTGCACAATCACAAATCTTGAGAGATTATACTGTGGTTAATTGTTTCCTGAAAACTTTTAAGGATATGAGACCATCAACTAGTTGCATAAACATCGATTTTTGAACGTACGATTTTTTGCCGTCCTCATGAATTCTATCAGATTGAATGGAAGTTGACAAACACATGATCTCACCATATGTTTGCCAAATTATGTTCAATCCAAAAGTTAGTAGACAAACTTTGTCTACTAATGTTGGTTCAATCCTATGTAGGTACCTAAAATACATTCTAGGTATTCATATGTATCCTAGGGACATTGGTTTAATCTAATAGAATTTATAAGGACGTATTGTGAATGCTAGTGCGAGATAATACTATAGTGAACTGCACGAAAATAGTCCGATGGAAAATGAGAGTGATTATTTTCTCTCATACAGAGAGTGATGGGTTTCCCGCACCCATAGATGTTGCCAACTCGCCAGGTGTATTATAAAATCCTATTATATTAAGCGAGCAATTTCTGTATATGGTTATCTGGATATTTGGTTATTTGGTTATGTATGTCCAACGTATCTCGAAAACGGCTCTAACGATTTTCACGAAATTTGGAACATTGTAGGTTTATGATATACAAATTAGATTGCACTAGGTCTCATCCCTGGGAAAACTCGCTGAAGGACATGCAAAGGATAATAATAATTCATTCTTGGAAAAACAGATGATAATTTCGTCGTCTGTCGATGACAGAAGATGCGTGTGCCTGTGTGGGAGATCAGCTGTGTAATCAATCAACATACCGTATCTCGCGAGAAATATTATCTAGAAATTTTAATAGACTCGATCAAAATGTTGACATGACATGGTATATCATTCTAAATTAGAGTATATCATAATATTCAAAGTTAATCATTATTTTACAGTTTTAAGTGATTAGTGAGTGTTATTCAACTTGGTTTGTAAACAATCTAAATTATAACTTTTCTGTTTTCAAATATTAGAACTGAAAATTGAACCTGAATTCAAGTGTATGAAACATAACCTACTTTTTGGACCATTCATAGTGTATAAATCAAAATTCGGGGAAGAAACAGTTTTGGGCTGTGCCTGTTAGTCCTTCCTTCCCCAATCATTTTGAAGAATTGTGTTCTGTTTATCAATAGAATATCGGGGCACCGAGCTTCGTTTGTTATTTTTATTTATTGATAAACATAACACAATTCTCTAAAATGATCGTGTTTATATTTCACAGCTGGCTACATGTCATCTTATGAATTTCGGGGATGCGATATTTTGATTTTTCACATACTCACTCGCTCACTCACTGTTTTACTATCCACAGCTGTTTCAGCCAAGGATGAATTATCCTTTTAATGTCGTTCACCGAGTTTTCCCAAGGATGAGACCTTATATGCAATCGAATTTTTATATCATAAACCTACTATGTTCCAAATTTCGTGAAAATCGTTATAGCCGTTTTCGAGATCCGTTGAACATGAATAACCAGATATAAAAATACAGAAATTGCTCGCTTAATATAATAGGATAAATAACGAGCGAAGCTCGGTGCCCCGATATTGGATTATTCTCTGTTGAATAATAATAATTACAATGGGTAGAAAAATGAAATACGAAAAAATCTGAAACTTGGTTGCGTGCTGATTCAAATGAGTAGGTCAGTCGAAACTATTTTATACATAGTTGTCTGGTATCTGCCTGGCGGCATTAGTTTAGTGCGTGACCGTTCACAGTTGGATTTCCAGTTGGATATTTTGTCGCCGCAAGTATCGGACAATTCATTCCCATTTGCATACGGATCGCTCCCGACCCTGGGATTTGTATTCAACCGCACTCCAGTCAAATTGATAGCGACTTCATCGGAAAACATCAGATAAATACGAATGTTAATAGAATTTGTTAGCTACCTTAGAGATTTGACCTCTTGATCGTATTTGTTGATAATAATTATTCTTGCTTTTTACAATAATTGGACAGAGTTCTGTGATAGTAGTTGATTTAACAACTAATGAGATTGTCGGTTTGGCTAGCATTCATATGAATTGCTATTCATAGCCTCAGTTAAAGACATCAATGCCTTTACACTCAAATTATTACATTACACATACAACCATCGACATTATTCTGAGTGTAGCATATCGTAATAAAAAAGTGTCACATCCATTAACAAATGATGTTCCATTCATTGAACCATATCGAATGAAATAATAATACCTATAATATTAAAATAGTACCAATAATAGTCCAGTCACTATATACATTGGTGCATGCAATTAATATTGTAGTTCTGATTTTTTAATATATCATTTGGATACATAAGAGAAGTCCAGAACCAATTTCTTCATGCAAAATTTCCTTGTGCTATATGATACAGGGTGGCCCAAAAACCTCGTATTTTTGGCTCATTTTCCAGTTTTCAGCTATTTCTGCTTAATCTCGTAATCGGAAAGAAAAATTTGCTCTTGCTTTTTTTAGATTATAAAATTCTGAATAAAATGAAATCATTCGGAACTCTCTATCTCCAATGAGTAATGAGTTATGATTTTTCAAAAATGAGAGAAATTTGAAGAAAAAATTTCACTGGACTATAATACGAGATATCGATAATAATACCAATAATTGTATTCTATATTAGATTCTCCTTGCATTCTACTCTTTTGACATACTTTTCGTGCTAAATAAATTATTAGTAATCTCGTAAAATATGCATAATAATTAGTTGAAGAGTTGATATAACCTCTAATAGATGAAGGTACACAAAATTATTTTTCTGAGACTAACAGATCCCTTGCCAATTTTTGCAAATATTACAAGCTCCTATATGATTGCAGTGCGCATCTAATTGTAACGTCAGGATTTAATTTATTTGTTACATAATGAAAACATTAATTTGGAACTGCCATTCAAGTTACTTCAACTTTAGAATGCTGTGAGAAATGAACGTTGAATGTCTGATTCTCTACCCATCAAAAGAACCGAAATCTTAATTTTGATGGAACGTATATGAAGAACAAGTAGAGAGATTTACTCACGATTCCATTAAATCTTGTTGATTTTCAAGTTTCATTTCAATTTGAGAGTGTGTCGCAAGTAAATCAATTTTTAATTTCAACTCTATAGATGACTCTTTACTCTTGAATGCTTAAAAAACTGGGAAATAACAATGTTCAGTTCACACTGCACTGATACGTAAAGTAAATTACCTATAGAAGGAATATACCTACTTATTCATCTTCCTCTCTTCTGCTCATCCTTTGAAGAGGAGGGTAAAACAAGAAGAAATGTGTGAAAAAGATGAAATGCAGAATAAGAAGAATAAAATGGGCAAAGCTAAGCAAGTGTAAACGAGCAGAAATTGTATGAAAAGAAGAGCTATTAGGATACAAGAGGAGTTTTTAGGATACATGAGGAGTTATAGGAGGGGCGAGAGAGAGGAGTAGATGTGATGGAAAGTAAGAACAATATAAACAAGGGAAACTTCGATTTTTGATAACATGCATTTGAAAATATTTCAAATATTATATTATATTTGCATATGTAGTTTGTATCTGATCTTCTATCCTGTATATTCTTTAAATTCAATTCTCATTAATCTGAATTCACTTGAATGGTTGAATTCACAACAATGGTTGATGGATTCATTTGATCTAAGTTTATTCTGATGTATTGATTGAAATTGATTTCAGCAACAGTGCATATAATTAATTGTAACAATAATACATGCTCGACATTATATAAGAGTTATAGCTTAGAACAATATTAAATGTGTTGTAATAAAATTTATAATTTGTGTCAATCGAAATCAGAACATTCTAAGCACTGACAAGTTGCCCCTTTTTCTGGCCCAACTGCCCGTGCAACCCAGTCCTATTAAACTGTGCCGCTTACTATAACACCAAACTGTATGTAGTTGGTGAATAACTCTGCTCACTGACTCACTTCAATCAGATTGTTCATTCAGCTGCCTTTCACTGCTCCACTCTGAATTCCACTATTGATCAACTATGTAGTTTTCAAGTGCGAACTACTTGTTCATTCGGTTTTCTTCCACTACACTAGCAACCCTGTCATTCACTCAGATTTCAATGACTTTCACAATTATTGCTTTGATCCAATATAATATTCGCTTTAAGTTCTGCACGTAAAATTCTTAGTCGAAAGTTGTAAATATATTCCGCTCATTTTGTTATTCAAATTTTTATATTTATAAATTGGTATGAATGTGGTGAATATTTTCATAATGATGTTCACAATATTTATTTAGAGTAACTGATAATAATCGAAATATTACCTAAAACAATATTACAATATTAATCACCCAACTTTTACAACCCACCCAACTCTCTCGTAAAAAACTTAAGTTTCCCTGTGAGTATTATCATAGAGAAACGATAGCATAACTCTTATGCTATTGTTTCTCTATGGTATTATTCAATATGATAACTAATGTTGACTTTACTATACAATAAAGAATAAATCATATGGAGAATTTATTACTGTTGAATTGATTTCCAAGCACTGACAGATATTAGTGAGGGAGTAAGGCCTTTAATAATGTTACCTAAATTTGGGAGGAAATAGTACAAGGTATCCTTAGTTTTTCTCCCCCGATGTGTACTTTATTCTAAACGAAGAATAAATAAAATATGTCTCAATTAATAATGGTATATTCATGGTATCTTTGAATTCGAAATCATTCAGAACATTCCAGAAAGCATCACCAGAGGCATTTATTTAAAAGATAAATTGAATCGTAACCAGTGTGAAAATTCGACTTCCAACTGAACATCCAATGGTTTCCACACAATTCCAGAACTGCTCTTTCGACGAACAAAATTTCAATAGAAATTTTCAAGACTAACGAGATTATTATTATTTTAAGTTATAATACTGTAAATAAAATTACATTGAACAATATTTTAAAAGGGTACTTGAATTTATAATTTTTATTTATATTCAAGAGTAGCCCTAAAGAAAAAAAAACAATATAATCATGTATTATATCTGAATTATACGTGTTACTTTTGTATCTTATATGTAGGATAGATATTTCGATACTCTGATTCATGATCAATGGTTTGAATTTTGTCTTGTCTTTTTTCCAGGTGAGTGCTGTTGCTATAATCCTCATTAGAATACTCTCTTTTTTGGTGAGTAGCTTCAAAGCAATGAGAGATTTCTATTAGATTAGTATTTATTGATATTATAATAATCTATTTTTATATAATATATTTTTTCCAAAGTCATTTAAACTATGATATTTCTTGTAAGCTTCATAAACTTTCCAATGCAATTTTCAAATCTTCTCAGTTGTGAAGTGAAGATGGTACAACCCATTTGATGGTGCTTGCCAACTACTGGATTGATTTATTTATTTATTCTTTCTCTATTGGGTGTTTATACTCTACTCATACAAAACGGCAGCTTTTCATTCAACGATGAAATTGGGTTTCGGAGTCGGTTCTCCATTTGTTTGGCAGTGGTCAGACTTCTTGCACCAATTGAGAGATCCAATAGTTTGTTAGTTTTTGCAGGAAAAACAACTCAGCCTGATCTGTAATGACGTCAATGCGCCAATTGAATACAGAATCAACTTATTTTGGGAAGGTTACGGTCGGAATTAGCTTCAGTTCCAAGAGTCAATGTCGAAGGTGGCTAGTTGAATTTTTCCAGTAAATTTGATTGACTTGAAATTTTCAGGTTGAGATCTAAGAACTCTATTGAATAATCAGTTTTGTTTGCAGATCTTCGTCGTTTTATATAATCTTCACGAAGTAGTACTATGCCAAATTCTACATTCTAGTAAAATTATAAAAAATCGTGATATCTGTGGATATTTATTGAAATTTGAAGATCATATTCGTTATCAATAATAAATAAGAATCTTGAAACATCTAAAACTCATACAATAGTACCAAGCTATAAGTGCATTAATTTTCATGTCGTGGCAGCGTGTGAGGAGACTATTGTGCTACCATATAATCTGACTGCTACCAAATTATTTGGAGCTATTGTTGTTCAGATTTGGTAGCAAAGCACTACAAATGAGATAGGCCCTATTATTGGATCGGAATGTGTGCAAGTGTTATATGAGGATCTCTATTTTTCATCGATAATGATGTGTTTTACATCATCATTGCCATAAAATTACAGGAATGATGAAGATAAACGTTTCCTAATCTCTAAAATCCATTCGAATACAAAGTAAGCTGGATTCAAACACCAAATCTTGATGTAATACCCACATGCAATAAATAACGGTCGTTTGCTATATGAACAACAATATTGAAATGAATCAAATATTGCCTGACTCATGCACATAAATAGTATCCAAACATTACTCTCTTACTTAATGTGTTAAGGTGGTTTTAAAGTTATAGTACAAGGTACAGGTATCTTTTGCATTGAGTGGCTCATAAAATCATTATTGAGATGATTTTCCTGTTTGTATTGCAGAACGTCTATATGGTTGTTTGTACGGCTAAATGTTTATTGCTAAATTGTTTTTAGTTGTTTATTTGTTGCTGAGTTTTAATGTATCCCATTATATGTCACACTCTGTATTCTCCATTGAGCAATAAATTAGTTATTGGTGAAAATAAAATAATTAAATCCTTACAAACTATTTCTTGCTTGGGCATTTCTACTTTTTCACAGAAATGACACTTTCTCACAAGTTACTGATTGTAGACTACTTTGAGAAATCGTCTGATATTCCAATAATTATGATCATGATTTGAATTCAATAGTTACTTGGACAAATACTGTCCGGATTAAATTATCTATTTACTCTCAACATTTTTCTGATAGATTCATAGAAGATTGTTTTTATACCTCTCAGTATCATTTATCTTCTACCATAATGATTACATAATATTTCATACGATATGAGGATATAAAGTTGAAAATTGGATCCTTGGGGTTCGCTATTGAACCACAACTTCTTGTTTTTCTGTAGAAGATTTCCACTGTGAGCCTTCCAATGTGTTCAACTCATGATGCTCAGGAATCTGGTCCTGATTGAGTCCAATTCAATCAATTCAAAGTTCATGAAATGAGTTAATCATCGGACATCTTTCACTGTAACTAGTAGGATCCAATCATTACTCAACTGTAGTAGCTCTTTGCCAAACTGTCAGGTTATTAATGAACTCTCTCCTGATAGTATTATGTCTATAAAATATCAATGCAACAATTTTAGCGACTTGGCCAACTACCAAATCTCCAGCGAACCGCAGCTCATTCAAATAGCCAAGAACTATTTTTCATGAGGTCTCGTCCGCGTTGAATTTATTACTTGTCACTGAGCTGTTACAGATAAATCTATTAGCTTCATGTTGAACCGGAAAATGTCCATGTTGACAGCTATTATCGTTGGATTATAAATTTAGTTCTGTGCCAATTTCATGATATTTCATCATAAAAGAATCTGATTATAGACAGTTGAAGATAGTAGTCCATAAATCATCATCGCTATTTTACTACTTACATATTGTATCTCATCAATTCTCTCCTGTATTTGCCATTTATTTGGCCAATAAAAATAATTACTCAACGCCCAATAATTTAGAGGAAAATCTAAACGCTCTAGAATTGACTATAGACTACAGCATACATCATAAACTTGAAATCCATATCAATAATATTTTTTCCCAAAATCAAAATATTCTCTGAGCTCTCAATAGAAAATGTACTCGTAGAGTTTTAGTAATTAATAACTTTATTTTGAAAAGCTAGTAGCTTTTGCTTTGGAAATATATCAAACTGGGTTTTTTATATTAAGTTACATCAAATCAAATGAGTGGCAAATACGTTCTTTCAAAGTTATTTATTAAAGTACTTCCAATTTCTAACAGTTCATCTTGTATGGATTGAGAAGCTATTGACAGGTATGAAGTAAAATCATAAAAGTCCCATGCGTATGTGAGATGGGATTGAATTCGGGCCTATTGTTCTTGAGAAAATTAACCATTCGTGCATTGATTCTAGTGAAGCATCCAAAAACAATCAAAATATTCGATAAGTTTGCATTTACAATACATTTTTTATGGTTGTTTCATGACTACAGCGCGTGTCTAGTGAATAGATGTACGAAGGCACTCCTTCAAAATCATTTTAATTGATCATTTTAATTTTTTGAGAATCAAATTCTTGTTATGGGCACTGTTGCACTATGTAATTACTGGTAAGAGACAATTGTTCATTTAAATGGTGGTCCTCCCACTTGCGTATATATTATTTGATCACTCCTACGCCCCTTATCAAAAAACAATTGTCTTCCTCTTGAAACCCACTAGTTGTCCCTTGAAGCGTTAGGTACTTGACCCACTACCTTACCCGTTCGTAGCTGTATAGCTGATGTAGGCCTACGTAAATCTCAAATTCATACTGATGTTGGTTGTTCAACTTTCACCTATATACTGAGTGTCTCTTGAAAGGATGACCGTATTATCACATGAATGCTCACTGAAGCTGAAACAGACAATGATAATTTTGTTCTTGAGGAACTTGTCAATTTTCCACTTTTCAGCATTTTTTTAATGAGTTATTTCTTTATACTGAAATCACCAAAATACAAAGTATGAATTTCTATCAAGAAAACCATGTACCTTACTTAAAGAATGTGTCTTCAAAAGTTTACAAAGTCCTTAGCTTTGTAGTTGCAGCACTACGTTGATGAGGGAGTCAGTGTCAGGACAAAGCCTCCCTATTGATAATTTATAGAAGATAACTCTCAATTAAAATTAATAATTAACGTGGGTAAAAACGTGTGCACGGGTTGAATTTATTATTTGAATGCTAATTTCAAAGATACCGCAGCAATACTCAATCGATCGTTCGATTAGCATAATTTATTATTTCTCTAGCATAATTAATTACTCCTGTGTAATTGATATTTGCCAATACATTAAACGGTTGTTCATTTTATACGGTACCTACCGACCATCTGTTTTTCAAGATGATAATCTCTATTTAATGTCGGTTTAGTCAATAGACTTCCCACAACCTTTTCCAAATTTGGTGAGAGTCTGTATCCATAATAAGTCTACTTATTTGGAAGAAGAGAATCATTTTCAATTGAAGCAGTCAGATAGCCTGAAAACCCTGATCCGCTGATATTGTGTAGGAATCTTCCAACAAATCCTATTTGTCCAATTGTTAATGTTAATATTTTTACAGTGGAAAGCGAAGTAGAATCTCGTTATTGAGATTACAAATAAAATTCAACTATTGTTTACAATGAAGAAGGAAAAGGGGTTTTCCTAATCATTTCAATGTTCTAAGTCCTTTGCACCAACTATTACGATTTTGTAGATGATACCTGAAAAGAAAACTCCACTGTATTCAAGAGCATATAATAGTTTAAACAATCATTAGATATTGCAGAATGTTCAAATCAAATCATTCAAATGTTTATGGAAGGATACCACTACATGTCAATCTTTCTAACTATTTGGATGGTTGCACTTTGGGTTGGTTTCCTATTTTTATCAGTCCTCCGTTTTGGGAATAGGAATCTAGTCGATCCAGCTAATCTAGTATTCTCCAGTATTTTTGTTGGAATAACATAATAAATCAATAACAGTTCACCTGTATATTGAAAGTTGATTCCATTTGCAAGAATGAGTTGGAAATAAACAAGTTTAGCAGCTTTTACTAATCAGATAATATGTATGTGCCTGTTTTCACCGAAATCAGAAAGCGTTCATGCGCGTGAATAATGACATTCACTAGACAGTGACATATACGTATGGAATACTGATTTGGATAGAAAACTATTTTTCAAACTATCAGTGACATAGTAAATCAGCTTTGAAATTGAAATTTACATAATGTAAAGTATATAGCTTCATGTAAAATATAAGGAAATTACTTTTTTACTATGGAAACTGTGATAATTTATATAAAGTTGCCTATCAACTACTGTGTTGCAAACTATTGCGCATTGAAAGCCGACCACGTATGTTTCAACTCGATTTGCTTTTGTCTATCTGTATGTAACGCGATTACGGCCAAACGCTCTGATAGAATTCGATGAGATTTGGCAGGAATATTCCTTTTCCAACTGTGCGTCGATGTATACACAAGATTTTTTGAAATTTTGCATTTTAAGGATAATATGAAACGAAAAAGTATTCCTCCATACCACTCCATATCACTATATATATATCATCTACTTTGAAGATAGGATCTATCAGACTATAGAATTATTCATAATTAAGCAACTGACAAGTGAATGCATTACATTACATTACACAGATGTCTGGCCGTATCTATCTCAATAAGGTTGGGTTTCAATATTTTTTATGCGTGCCCATCAGTATCAATATTCTCACATTTGAAATAGTTATTTGTCTAGAGTGAAAAGTACTGTTTTTTCTCCCTGAGGGAAAAGTTTGAAGGCCGAGGCGAAGCCGAGGGCAACAGTTTTCCTGAGGGAGAAAAAACAGTACTTTTCACTCTAGATATAGTACACAACATTTTTATAAAAACTGCAAATAAAATAATTTTTAAAAACGTACGTGACCAAACAATGTGTTACAACATAATCTATAAAGTAAACAGCTGGGCTGGCTTGTAATCATAGTTCTCCGCCGACTGCGCTATGCGCTACCTGTCGGCAAAAGTTGTAACAACAATGGCCGCCACATCTACAACTATGATTAAGTTACCATTTCAAATTTGATTAGTTAATAAGGAATATTCTTTGGCTGGTATTTTGAATAGCATGGAATATAAAAAAATATTTGTACAATTTTAAAAATATTTTATTCAAGTCAAAATACCAGCCAACAAAAATTTTTGATCTGCAATTCAAATCTGAAACGCGTGATCTGGAGTCAGCCATTTTTGGTAGCCGCTCAGCTGATATAATTGTCACAACTTTTGCCGATAGATAGCGCAATCGGCAGTGCCAATCAGCCGACAGGTTTTTAAGCAGCTTCTCTTTGTCTCAGAAACAGAGTAACGGCCAGCTACAGTCACAGTTATAACATAGTTATTCAAAAGTATTCTTTGAGTATCTTCAGTGAGGTCCACGTTATAATGGTAGTGAACGATTTGCAATGGTGTTGCTATCCTTGTCTATCGTTCAACAAATGTGAAAGAGTTAGGGGTTAGTTTTTATTTAGGTTATATTTAATAATGTTTTATTAGGATAGGTTAGGTTTTTGCTTTAAAATTGCAATATGCTAGAAGGGGCTAGGGTGCAGTTAGAGTTATGTTTTTTGATGTTTCAAATGTGAAAGGATAGGTTAGGGGGTTGGGATTTTGCTTTGAAATCTAAATTATTAAATGTGAAGGGGTTAGGGGTTAGTGGTTAGGTTTTTTTGGATTATATTTAATAATGTTCCATAAGGTTAGGTTAGGTTTTTGCTTTAAAATGGCAATATGCTAGAAAGGGCTAGGGTCCAGGTAGAATTATGCTTTTTAATATTTCAAAGGTGGAAAGATAGGTTAGGATTTTGCTTTGAAATTGCAATATGCTGGAAGGGATTAGAGGTTTTTCAAAAAGTTATGTTTATTGATGTTAGAAATGTAAAAGAGGAGGTTGAGGGTTCGGTTTTTGTTTTGAAATGACAATATGCTGACTTAGTTATAGTGTTTTTTAACATCAGTTAAATAACAACTGTTATATTTTATTAATTATATTTTTCAAAAGTACTCTTTCTTTTATTAAATAAAATGATAATATTGATTATTATATTGAATTTAATGATAAATCATCATTGGATTATCTTCATCAAATAGAATGACGATTGGCTCCAGTTACAGTGCTCGGTAACCATCATCACAAAGAACGTTACATTCAAAGATCTGACTGGATGGAACGGGAAAAACCCATTGCTAACGCATGCGCGAAACGGTGCTGTGTGAGACAGAGAGTGGTTTGTGGTTTTTAGGTTTTACATTGTAGGTTATGTTGTTAGGAAACATTGTCACCAATACGTAAGTTAATAGAATGATTTTATTTGCAGTTTCTATAAAAAAATGTAGATGGAGGAAAAATGTTGTGTACATCATGAGCGAAAAAAACTTTTTCTCCCTCAGGAAAATTATTGCCCTCGGCTTCGCCTCGGGCTTCAAATTTTTTCCCACAGGGAGAAAAAGTCGTATTCACTCTAGATATACAAATAACTATTTTAAAATAGAGATGCTTCCCATGTTATTTAAATGGAGTTACTTTTCCTCCCTTGGGAGTTTTTATGGTTTTTACTGCCAAGAGCGAAAAAGTGACACTTTAGTATTATGTTCCAGGGAGTTAAGTAAGTACTTTAGACAGTAGGTGGAGGAAAAACAAATTTAATAGGTGATTGAAAATAAGATAAAAAATGATCAAATGAACTGAATAATGACGAAGAAATTATAATATTTTTGATTGGTAAAAATTAATTTTAAAATAGTTGAGAAATATTTTTATCAGATGGAAAGATTATCACGAAACTGGATAAATCATCATGGGATACAAATTCAAACGTGAACTGATTTTATTAACATAAGTGAGTTTTTGATCTTGGAGAAAACGAATAACATTTTAAGAGTTATATTATGATTCAACTGTGAATTGTGATTCAACTGAATCAACTAGAACAGGTGACATCAGATACTTGTGGATGAGAAAACTGCGTGAGGTCTACTGTTCACAGAACTACTAGTTATATTTATTATATCTTGTCATTTGCATCCTCAAGAATATTACATCCTCTTTTATTTATCTTTTCCTACCATTTAACATTATTCTATGATATATGTTTACAATTATTTCAAGTTCAGATAAGGAATGTAATTGTTACCCTTATCGCGAATCAATGTGAATCATCTAAAGGTGCGTACAGATATACGCGCCGCGAACATGAGCAATTCACTTTTAATCAGCTGATGCCAAGCTTCTTATATCTGTATCTTACTGTTTCTGTAAAATACAGATATAGTCAGCTGATTAAAAGTGACTTGCTCATGTTCTATAGCGCGTATATCTGTACGCACCTTTAGGTTTAACAAGACATACTTATGAAAACTAACAATTTTTTTCAAATCAATCAAATTTTCACCATCCAATATGAGCAATTTACTTTTAATCAGCTGATGTCAAGCTTTTTATATCTGTATCTTACTGTTTCTGTAAAAATACAGATATAGTCAGCTGATTAAAAGTGAATTGCTCATGTTCTCGGCGCGTATATCTGTACGCACCTTTAGGTTTAACAAAACATACTTATGAAAACTAACATTTTTTTTCAAATCAATCAAATTTTTACCGTCCAATAATTTTACATTTTATTTTATCATTTCACATTCTAATATCTCTCTAGTTAAATTTTCTCTCGAGAAAATCCAAGAATCCAAATAGTGAGAATATACAGATAATAGTAAGAAACATTTTGTAATGAAAATGACAATATGCAGTTATTTGAGATCAATTCATTTCTGCCTCAGTGTGTGCAGTTTCATCATCCTTTTATACGGTTATGACTGTGTATAACCGTAGTAGTACAGTACCTTATTCAGTTATGCAAACATACAGAAAACACCACTAAAAATTCTAACAGTTCATTCCGGTTCCCAAATAATATTAGCAAGTTTCAACACTCTGATACCAAACTTGAATCTGTGAACATCTGTGTTCTAAAGACAATCGCCTTTGCCATTTATGTCAGGCGCTTAAGTGGTTTTTTATGCCCACCCACATTAAGTACTTGTAAACTGTTGGGACTATGCTTACAATCTTGTCAGGTTGTTTTATTTTAAATAAATTTCAGGTTCATATTTCATCTGCATATTCATGGCTGCATGCAAACGAATTTGCTTTTGTATTTACATGTATATTGTTTGGATATAATTAAGTTTTACGAGTGATTGTTATTTGATTGCATTCTCTGTTATAATGGAATTTAATTTTGATGTTGTTCCCTTGTATGATCATGTAGGTTCTTCATAATCAATACTCTAATTCAGTGCTTTAATGTGCATCAGTTGGTAACATACGTAATTCTTGCTGTGTGGTCTAGAAACGTATTATGGTTTTTAAATGTTGGTATGGTTTTCCAATTGATAGTTGACTGATGTAAGTAAGCAAGGAAGTAATTTTTGGCATAATCTCCGAGGAACTTCTTGTCAGGAATTACACAGCTAATCAATGAAATGAAATGGCTCACTAGGTTTTTCTCATTTAATCCGTTGTGAAAATATCCATATCTATTATAATCAATACACCAATTCACAACATTTCTTTCTCACCAGAGAAATCAACGTTTTTTCAAATCACAATACATCTTATTTTTCTGCTTTGATATTCAAGTATTAATCAATTTAAATCAAGAATTTACTTTAGTTTTTGTTATGAACTTTTTTAACACTGGCTGCACCAATAGTGGAGTTTTATTCTCGCTTATGAGTAAATCTCCTGTAGTTTGATCCTTCTATGCAATTTTAATCAAATCTTGTAATGAAAAGTTGAGAGACATAATTCATATTCTCAATCTTAGCCCAACCTTCAAATAATTTCTCAACTGAAGTGATGGTTTTAATCCTAGATGAAGTGATTTGATATTCCTTAGTTACACATTAAATAATTTGCTCCTGAGGCTGTCTGAAAACAGTTGAAGCTCTAAGACAGTGTTAAAAAGCCTTTCGAATATCACGCTCAGCCACTCCTTTCAATTTACCAAGTTATTAATAATGAATAATCCTAGGCTGAGCCTTCCAGCCTTAATAACAGGTTACCTGACACTAAACAACCAAAAATATTGATAGTTCTTCTCAATTATTTAGGTAATAGACCAACCTTTTCAGTTTTCACTTTCTTATACCGTGACTGAATCTAGCACTAACCAGTGTGCGTGCTCTAGGCAATAATTATCGTTGCATAGTCTAGTTAAATTTTCCAGGTTTGAATCCAGAGTATCTAGAGATATCAGCTTAACCTTTGTTGTGGTTATTCTAGTTTTTTAACTTTTTCAATCTGATCATCTATCATTATCTAATAAGGACTTGATGTTTTTTCCTCTAGTGCATGGTGGTAACTTGCATTTGGCGGACCACAACAGATTGGGAAAAAAATTAAATCTAGGTCATTAGTACCGGAAAATTTGAATCTTGTCTGGCATTTTAAAAATCCTTCTGCTATTGGTTAATCGATCAATTTCCTTGGCTCATGGTTACTTTAAATCGTTCACGTTGTTAACATAAGTAAAGATGTTCAATCTCTTCTAAATAATGTTCCAGACAGGGTACAAGCAGGTAAATTAAAGATAATATGAAATATGAAAGTTAGAATAATCTTACTCATTTACAAACAACATGAATTCTCAGGCAAGATTTTATTCATTACATTTATTCCGTGGGAATGGACTCAGTGATACTGAATTATTTTCAGGAATTGTTTTATTGTATTAATTTATTGTTACAACACTTGGTACTGTTTTCCATCTCCATTTTTATCTGATAGAACTCATCATTTTACTGGAATATAACAACTCAAATGTTATGTATCAGATTATAATAATAATTTGAAATGTTTGATGGAATTATAATGTATTTTAGTTCAACTCATGTATTTTGTTTCAACTGTATGTTAGTCGTAATTTCATAATGATAGTATGGCATTCACACTATTTCATTTCATTTCCACTCTCTTCGCTCGAACTCTGGTGCATGTGCTCATGAGTCTTCTTCTACTTGTTGACTCCCTGTGGTAACAGCAAAGTCAGTTTCCCTACAAGGCATTCAACCGACTTGGTCTCTGCAATCGGCACACCACGTGATCAACTGTTGTGTGACGTTCGATTACGGAAGGAAGGAACAACAATGTATGTCGTATTTCTTATTCAATTGCTTTCTACATTTGAAGAACCCATTTGGCATACAATTCAAATTTATTGCTTGTGGTCTAATTCGTCTATTGTCCACGCAATTTTTATAAGAAAAATAATCACGAACTACTTACCAAAGATAAGAGATTTTTTTTTTGCTGAGGATGATTCTCTTATGTGCTGTAAGCTGGAGCGTGAGCAATGGAAATGATGATGATGATGATGATGATGGTGGTGGTGGTGGTCAGGTGATTTGATGATAATGATGATAGATTATTGGACAAATAGTAGGCTATTATGTGTGTTCCAAACCACAGGGAGGATATTTCATGAATCATAAATGTCAATCAGTGGAGCTAGCGGCGGAAAAACCAAAGAGCTCGGGGCTTTCAAATCAAAGTCAATATTTTTCCTAAGATTATAAAAACAAAGTTTATTGAATTGTTTTTTTATTCTCATTTTTTATAGTATTATCTTTGTATTCTTCTCGACGCTGCAGACTCAGTCGCAACCTCGCATCCAGAGGCGAGGCGTCCGGTCATCTCTGGATTCGGCGATGACTGGACAGAAATTTATATGTAATGTGTATATTATTAAATTGAAAATATTAAAATAAATACAAAAAAGGTGAAGAAACCAAAAGAGAAACGTTTTTTGCGAGTGCGCCAAGCTTGAATAAAGTAGACTACTAGTCCAGGCGCTGGCTTACATTGAGCATACATGAGAGAGGCAGAGAATTTGACTTTGGATTATTTTTAGGGGGTCTTTAGTGTATATGAAACTCGATGTCGTCACGTCCCAGGGTGGTCGACAGATTGGGGGGAGGGGGGTAAGTTGTAAAAAACGCGCGCTTATAAAATCGCCTGTCCTGCAGTTACTATTCATAGTACAGCTTTGAATTTTTTCTCAATATCATGTACTTATAACTGGCTTTCAATGTGGTCCTCTACATTTTTGCGATAAACCGCATAGTTTTTCCGCAAAACAATAAAATATCTCGAAAAATGTATTTTTTTATTATGGACTTTTTGTTATTTCTTGAATATACAAGTCGTTAGCTGACTTAGAGGAAAAGGTTCCCAATAAACGTTGTAGGCCGTTTCTTCCTGAATTCAATGATATATATAGTTTGGGGGTTACGATCATAGATGCGGCGGTGGGAGGGGGATAAGTAGCACTGTTACGCTGCGGCGCGGTCCTCCCCCATGATTAATGCGCGTAGTGGCCTGTCTATCGCATCGCTCCTACTATTCTATGCATTTAAATTATGTATTTCAGGAACGCTATCTTATGTATTTTCGGTCGCTGAACACGATTTTTCAATTCTCAAGCCTCAATAATTGATAATTCTCATCATAATATACAAATTGTGGTCAAATTACAAACTTCATCTCATTATCGTAATATATCTCATAATCATAATATATTATGATTACATTGTAATGATAAACCATCTTGTTTCTTGTTAGGAATCCTATTTGTGTTTCTCAGTCGATAAAAAACTAATATCTCATAAAGAGAGAATAATTATTCGATTTAGTTCAATGATCACTTTGGAATTGCGAAAGTCAACTAATGGAGTAAGTTTAACAAATAATATAGGCTACCCAATATAGAGCACCGTGTAACAGGAGTAAAATATTTTCTCAATATAAATTTGCAATTGAAGCACGAATATCTTATTTATTCATTTATTTATTCCAAGAAAACATAGGCTCACAGGCAAACTCCAGTACGAGCCTTAATGACATAGATGATAGTATAACATTACAATTAACATACAAAAAAGAAAACAAAAAAATAATATCGCACTTCATAAAATCACGATTCAGTATATAAATAATACGATTAGAAGAGAACGATTGTTTGGTTAGATTCCGGAAAGTTAGTAAAGGGGTATAGGATGAAAGATACATATAGAAAGAAGAAACATTTGAAGAAGAGAGTTAGTAGAGCTCAAAAATAATAATTTATTCATCAATTGAGCAGCATAATCTTCCACAAGATCTCTTGAATGTATTGTAGCGGTCATAGAAGGGATCAAGGAATGGGTTTAGTCTATTGTACAATCTCATTGTTCTATTTAGGTAGGAATTGAAATGGTGAGCGGTTCTGACAAACGGTATTTGAAATAGCATATTAAGTCTTGGTCTTTTGCATGGAACATGAAAATTTAACAAATTGATTAAATCTGGCATGAATATATTATTATTTAGAAATTCATATAATAACATTAATGCTCTAATGGATCTTCTGGTTTTCAATTTTTGGACTTTAAATGTTGACCTTAAGGTTTGAGTGGAAAAAGCTATTGGACAAAATATATTGTACTTTTTAAATAGAGATATAATGCCAATTACTCCCATGTGATATGACTAAATATTTGAATACAGAGGAAATACAACTCTAAAGCTTCGTTTTCACCAAATTTATTAACGAGATGTTAATAACTTAATCTTTATAGATTCTATTTGATTGGGCATAATTTATCATACATATGATGAACATATGTGTTTGTCAAGTTCCGTTCAATCTAATAAAGATTAAGTTATCAACATTATGTTAATAACTTTGGTGTAAACGCAGCTTCATCAACTGATTTCTGTAACTTATATCTACGAATAGATACGTTTCATCTGGCTGAGTTTGACTGATTGTCTTGGGGTGGTACTTGAATGGAAGTGGAATGGGAGTTATCTTTGTTGAATCTGAAATATTTGGAGAGAATACTGTTGGAAATCTATTGAGGGGAGATCAGTCTAATTAAGGTGTGAGGTGTTTCAATTCAATGAAACAACTACAAAGAAGGACTCATGAACGTTTCAAATATGAAAGATTGTCGAAGTATATTTGAAAGAAGTCAGGAGCTATTTGTGGAGTTTTTTAGAATCACAATGCAAAATCAATGACTACTTGAAATTTATGACTGATTATTGTAACATAGTTTAAATTATCTTGAATTGTATTCGTGCTCATAAGGAAGGACTCTGGTATTGCACATAGAAACTGTACGAGAAAAGACCCATACTTTTTTCATTCAATCACACAAACCATGTTATGGAGTCTGTGTTAAATCTAGAAAAAAATACCCACAGAAGTAGAAAATCATTTCCAATAAGGAAACATTAACTTTGGACAGTCAATACATTGGCTCTCTGTCAAAAGGAAATCTTGAAAATTTAATAATGTGACAACCGATCATGCTTTGGAGCAACCCTCATTCGATCATCTAAAACTCATAGGTGAGTGATTGGAATAGCTAGTTCTTCAAAGGCTTTCCTAAAATGGCTGCTACTATATAAATAAATCTTAGTATGTTGACATCATTATAGGATATCACTGGAGATTGTGAAGAAAGACATCGAAGGAAGTAAAACAAGAATAATGAGAGATGAGAATGATTTCCAGGAGCATAACCTTCTCACGAGAACATTACATTTTTCTTCAAGACTCTGATGGACAACAGAATCTGCGTAATGTTATCAATGGTCTGGAAGCAAGTGAAGAAGTGTGTGATTCTCTTTTGAATGTATAAAGAAATATTTATTCGGTCTTCAACGATTTTTATCTGAACATAGTTGTGGCAAATTGTAAAAGTGTATTCTCACCTATAAAAAGAAACAGAGTTCTGTCATTCTCCACGATGCAATCAAACAAAAAATCCTAGTCTTAGTTCATTCTAGAACAAAAAGATCTGATCTCTGTATTTTTACTAGGTAGCTGTTTAAATATAATTCAGCATTGAGGTTTTAGTGCAGCATGCATTTCTACAATAACCGCAATCTCTGTCAACATCTGATGGATATTTGAAAAAAAAACGCTTAATCTCACTTGGCCCATGAAATAATTAGTGAAACTAGTTGTGGATTTGACTAGATCCTTAAATATCGTTGACAAATTCGCATAATGATGACATGGCTCTCCTGAATTCAACTCCTACTTCACTTTTCAAAACTTTCAATACGCTGCAAGATTATGGAAACTTTGTGATGAGAAGAGTTATGAAAATTCTCAATGAAGATGGAGTGATACAGGTGGACATAGTTTTTCATGTCTATAGTCTAAATTCAAACGAAGGTAGTGAACATACTAGAAGCAGCAGAGTAAAAGAATCACTCCAATAATATGCTCTCCAAACCATCGAGACTTGATTTTTAAATCTGTGGCAGAGATTTATTAATGTAACATGCAAGAATCTATAAAGGAATAATCCATACGTTAGCTACGTGCAGGTATACATCCATTCATTCATTTGTGGATTAAATTATAAATCATATAAATATGTTTGGGAAAGATTAACAGGCATGGCCCAAAACTATTCTATTCCCAAATTTTGATACTGAATAACTTGTTACCATTTCAAAACAGTCTGAACGGGAATACCATAATGGATGAATCAATCAAAAGTTAGTGAAATACCATTATAATAAAACAGTTAGAAATAATTTGAATGAATATTTAAATTTTCATTTAATTTTGATTTGTCACATATCTATTATTATATTGGATATACTTTCTCGAAAGTTCACGACAAACTGAAGATTCACGAAAGTTTAACATTTCCATATTAAACATAATTATTATGATAATGAATGGATGATGAATTCCATTTCCACCATAAAGAACTAAGAAATTCCACAAACATTTCTTGGAAATTAACTGACCACTATATCAAGTAAGCGTGGCCAGTGTGTAATTAATAATGTAGCCTGCAGCAAATCACAATAAATTAATTTAAAATAAAAACAATAAAACATAAACACATATAAATACTAAAATTTTCTATCTTAATATATTTCTTGAAACTCAAGTTTCGTTTATTTCAAACAGTCATTTCTTAGTTTCCTTGCAGAATGAGATGAAGTTTGTAATTTTGACCATAATTTGTATATTATGATGAGAATTATCAATTATTGAGGCTTGAGAGTTGAAAAATCGTGTTCAGCGACCGAAAATACATAAGATAGCGTTCCTGAAATACATAATTTAAATGCATAGAATAGTAGGAGCGATGCGATAGACAGGCCACTACGCGCATTAATCATGGGGGAGGACCGCGCCGCAGCGTAACAGTGCTACTTATCCCCCTCCCACCGCCGCATCTATGATCGTAACCCCCAAACTATATATATCATTGAATTCAGGAAGAAACGGCCTACAACGTTTATTGGGAACCTTTTCCTCTAAGTCGGCTAACGACTTGAATATTCAAGAAATAACAAAAAGTCCATAAAAAAAAAAACATTTTTCGAGATATTTTTTTTTTGCGGAAAAACTATGCGGTTTATCGCAAAAATGTAGAGGACCAAATTGAAAGCCAGTTATAAGTACATGATATTGAGAAAAAAGTCAAAGCTGTACTATGAATAGTAACTGCAGGACAGGCGATTTTATAAGCGCGCGTTTTTTACAACTTACCCCCCTCCCCCCCAATCTGTCGACCACCCTGGGACGTGACGACATCGAGTTTCATATACACTAAAGACCCCCTAACAATAATCCAAAGTCAAATTCTCTGCCTCTCTCATGTATGCTCAATGTAAGCCAGCGCCTGGACTATACTGCATTCAGTTCCATCCGTTCAATGTGATTCTCAAAAACATGCGATTCCAGTAATGCTATTTAGCGTTGGTTACCACCACTCTTCTGCATCATCACTCCCTCTCCCCGTAAACGATTGTGGAGTAAACGGTCAAAGACATCGCTATTTTCTGCGATTCCACTGTTCCGCGCCAGTGTAGCAAACCGTACGATAGTTATTATTTTGTTTGCAATTTGTTATTGATAATTATTATTATTTCTCCTATGTTTGGTTTTGAAGCATCTAAATTTAAAAATCTACTTTGTGAAAATAATCAAGATCTGAAAATTAAGTGAAGTGAACAACTACAAGACTTGACCTATTTCGGACTGTGTGTAACCTTATCTAAATTTGGGAGAGGAATAGCACAAGGTTACCTTATTTTTTCTCTCCCTGTCATTTTTGATGATGTACTTGTTGTATGAATCAATAAAGAATAAAGAATTCCATTTCAATTTTTTCAATTAATTTGAGGGCCAGTTTCCGAGCTTGAAATTCAGCCAAGTTCTAGACTTTTCAACTCTAGGATTTTGAATAGTGAGCTTATCTTATACTAGATGTCATCTTGCTCGATAAATAATCGTCCAAAATGAAACATAATCTTTAAAGTGGGGGGGGGGGTCAGCTTTCATTCAAAATTTCAACTGAATTGTTCCTGGAGATGACTGAGCCAAAAAGTCACGCCTCGCCCCTGCTCGCATCCGACTCAGCAATGACAAGTTAATAAGAGAGTTGTGTTGAGAATTTCACGTATGATGATGACCTTTTCGATGTTGGAGGATTTTGAAACATTTCGGCGCGACAGTTTAAGCTCTTAAACAAAATTACTCGGTTTTTGAGACCCATTTAAATGTTCAGAAACAGGTAGTGGAATGTGATTCGGTGTGGAGGAGGGGTGGAGTCGTGGCTGAAGATGGATAAGGAAATAATTCAGAGCAGAACGGACGATAAAGTAAGAGATAGAAAACACAAGGGAGAAAGAGACATTTTGAGAAAGAGAAGTGTCAAGATTCTCTTGAAAAAATCAGGGACTATAGAATCAATCTTCTTATTTTTGGTAGTTTCTTCCTGGCTACATTTAGCCTTTACTAGTCAATAGAAATAGATTATGTAGTGCAGACTTGTAGAGAAATGAATGCTGAAGAAAGAAGAGAATGTATACTAATTCGATTTGGAGGAATATTTTCAAACACTGTAATTCCCACATCCCCTTCGGATTAAAAAAAATCCAACTGAAAGTTTGCATGCAATATCTTGGTTGTGGCTATAAAATACATTAATTCATCTCCTTGATATAATTTAAAATGTTCTACAATTTTTAAAATCTTGGAAATATCTTATCAAATATTGTTTTCTCAATTACCATCCCCCCTAACTTGTCCATTCTAAAGGATACAAAGCCACAATTCAAGGCGCGTTAGCCTACTGTGATTTTCTGAGTATGAATGGAGACTAACTAAGTAAAGGCATTACACAAAAACGTTACATCACATCTAATTATCGCCTTTTTACCTCAACAATGTGCGAGACTTCTTATCATCTTGCCATTCACTACGGACCGTCTTTCTAGAAACAATACTTGATAAAACTCACCAAATATAGTTTACCTGAGTTTCACCAAGGTTTTCTTGTTTTTAAGAATAGTTTCTCTATTCTAGTTGATCACGTTAATTCATTTATATATTTGTATTTATGGATACAAAAGGTAGAACCCCATTTTGCCTCCTTCACACTGTTCACACAGTACAATAATTTAATCTTAATAAATAATACTTTGAGATTATACTCCTACACTTGAGTTGATTGAAGTTAGAATGATTACATAATGTCACATTTAAATTTATTCGTGATTAGTGAGTTATGTGTGAGATAAATTGAGAAGTGCCAAACTTATTTTATAAAATGCGTTCAGAGATGATCCTGCAAATTTACTGCATATGTATGTTTGAATGTAAAAAAGCAAGCGCAGAATGATTAAATCCCGCATCTCTAGATCAAAGAAACCCGACCAGCAAGGTTTTTTCTTCCTCTTCTCTCCTCCGGAACTCACCAATGCTTTCTCACTTTATCCACTGTGTAACATTTTGTGAGATGATTGTTTGGGAACTATGATGAAACATCAGAAGTCTGGGGTTGATTGATCTTAGTTTGAAACTTTGTTGCAAATGAACTTTACAAAGTGCACTCGTGCTTTTTGATTGATGTTAATTAAAAGTCCATATTAATTGATTGGGAACCGGACTAGTAAGAAGCCTAATGAACATTCACTCACCTGTGTTGTTTGAAGTTGCTACTCTGTTTCTGATTCCGTTGGCTATGGATAATATTAGTTGAGTGTTTCTCATTTGACAGGGAGACAAGTAGTGTGAGAGATGAAAATTAATTGATTTATGTTTCAAATAAATTGATAAAAAGAATCTAGGGTTTCATAAATTCTTACATGATCTTAATTTTACTTACCTGATTGTAGTTCTCGTTCATTCCCTGTTACAATAGTTCAACATAATATTTGTAGAAAACTATATTTTCGTTAAAATGCCAGTTAATTCAAGAGAGGCTCATTTTCAGTTGAATTGAATTTTATTAGAAAACTCAATTTCATTTTATAAATTATGCTCTTCTTTGAAATACAGAACCTTCATCCACTGAATTATCTACGGTTTAAATACAGTAATAAATCATGTTGACGTAACACGTAATTGATGTATCAACGAGCTCTAACTTTTTTTAAATATCAAGTAATATGAATTGAACTAAATTTAAAATTGATTGTAGATAAGATACTAATTTTACTTTTTATCATTAGAAAAATGTTCCAAATTTATTCAGTCCACTTACCTTGAGTGCATACAAACTCTAGATTGAGTTTCATCTCAGATTGTTATACTGTTAGCTATATTCATTTTCTCCTATCCGTAATAAATGAATGTCATGATTACTTACAAATCGTTATTCATGTCAACTATCATTTCGAAATTAATCGCCATGTCAATGTGAATTTATTTGCTGGAATGTGAGAGATTAATTAAATTTCATATTGGCTATCGTGCTGAGTTATTATGCACAGTGTCGGCGGCAGATTTCAGGTTGCCGATGGATTGAAGATTGTTATTGCTAATAATAATGAGTTGCTATTCAAATGTATATAGGATATCAAGCGAATTTGAAATCGGAAATAAAACGCGGTGAACTAATTGAATTGCATGTCAGTTGCCGCGCACCTTGCGGCTTGCGATGCAATTACAAAGAAAGTAGAAAATGAAGAAGAAGTAATGAGCGCCATGCTGTGAAACGGCAGGGTTCCATGTCGACTGTCATAACGGCCAACTTGTTGGTTTGATTATTTTTGCAGTTTGCACGAATTTCAATAAGTGTTAAAGATAACATAAGATATATCACGCAAATCATTTATTCCATCTTCATCTTGTTTTATATCTTTTTTATTTTTTTCAGGTAAGTTTCTGATAAAAAGCATGAAGTTGACAGCGAAAGGATGACTTTTCAAACCCTCAAGGTTGAAGCGTCTTTCTGATTCTCTCCTGCAAACTCCTGTTTACTGTGAGTTATTCAAAATCATTCATATCTATGATACAGTATAGCACGTACAAAACAACTACCTGCCAAATAAACGACGTCGTCGGCTCATTTCCATTTTCATGACATAAATTCAGTAACTGAACGAGATCATTGGCTTCATTATATAAATCTTCAGCACGATATCGTTTAACCAGAACTAATGCTAAGATCGTAAGCGTTCGTTACAGACTGCCAAAATTGTTGAATTACCATTAATAATTATAGTTCTTGCTTGATTAAAACGTTGCTTAGCCGATCCACATATTTATGAACTGCTTTTCAGTATTAAGCGTTTTATCAACTGTAATTATATTAGTACTGTCATTAAGTATTGATTGTTATTAGCTTGTTTTTAGCCTCAATGATTTAGTATCTGTTTATTGCCTTGGATAATTAGCCGCTACGAATTTGGTGAAATGATTTTATAATTTCTTCTACCTAATATTTCTCCTGGAGTCTATAAAAGAAAATTGCAGAAACGTCACAGTTTTTGAACTGTGACTGAGAAGTGAAAATTCATTGTAAGTACGGTATTTCTGACAAAATATCGGCTAATAGAGGAACATAACAAGATGAATTTATTCAATTATTTTTTGTGAGTTGAACTTCAATGACTTGAAGAACCGTTGCACAATAATCTCCAATCTGCATGCGCCATTAAATTTAAGCTCTCATAAACTTCAATGTTTAAAGCCTATTGATTTATGGAAGTTGAAGCGACTTTATGGTTGTCAAGGAGATTATTTATTCTTTACTTGATGGAAATCCACATATTTATTCTTCTTCTTCCGACTTCCACGGTATAGGCATGATTGCCTGTTAAAATAACTTTATAATCGTGTCTAGTTTTGAGATCACCTTTTCTTTGGTCTTCCAACGTCTCTCTTACCTAATTATAGATGATTTTATTACCCATATTTCTCTGAACTTCAGTAAAAGGATCTATTCCAAGGCTCTAAAGATCATTATTGTTGGTTCATTTTTGGATTGAGTTTATCATCCAAGGGATTCCCTCTCCTAGTCAATGTTTGGCATTATCACATAGTACAGTAAATTGCAATGCAATGAATGTTTTCGCATAGCTATATATATTCTCTCTGGCACTTTATGTATTCATGCAATCTAATGGCGATCAAGTGTTCTCCACTTATACCAGTGCTTCATTTCCACGTCTTGTGCCTTATTTGTTACATGTTAGTGTGAATAGAAGAGTCATTATACTCAATTGAGGTACATCAAATTGCAAACTTTGTAATTGTTGAATTTTGTGGAGGGAATGAATTTGAATTAAATTTTTTATTAAATATAAAGAAAAATAAAAGAGATAAATTCATTATTATTTAAAATTTTCAAGTTACTCTTTAAAAACATTGTTTAGTCAAAACGATACCTTTGATTTATCGTTCAACTGGCTATAGCCAGAGAGAAGTCAGTACTTACCTTAGTACTATCTTCCCTTATCTCTGCTATAGCACATGATTTGTAGCTGTGCCATTGCATTACGTGCTCAAACCTTGTGAGTGAACGCCTGTAAGTGAATGCCAAATTAACGGCTCTTGCTACCGCACATCTGAACTCAGCCCATTCAATCTCTAAAATTATGTGCGCTTTGCTAGCAAACACGCATTGAATTGTCTCAAGATACAGATCTAGAAGAGGCCGATTAAGCTACACAACTTGTTGCAATCTTAAACTGTGGTCGATTTAACTCTGCAACATATTGCTATGTTGTGGCCCCAAGCTAGTTATCATCCTACACGGTTGGGAGATTATATTTGCAATAATGTCGACATCCGCACCTGAATGTTCAGATTAGTTTCAATCTTATTGAATGGAGGTTGGATGGAACTAATTCCAATTAGAAAATAGAATGTTCCACTTTATTTTAATAGAAAAGCAAAACAATATTTATAATCGTTGTCCCACTGACTTCACTCCATATTTGCTGGTGAAACTTAATTGGCTTTGTAGGGTACCTTTATCAACCAACGCTTTTTTCTCTATGATAATACGGTTCCATTAAATTTGATGCCATCTCTATTCGCTTCTATCGTCATTTGCATTGAAAATTCATGTAGTGTAGTACTCAACTGTTGTGTTAGTGATTGGTAAACACTGTTCTCAATCCGTTTAATGTGTTTGCGCTAGTTCTTTTAGGGATATGTTTCCAGTCATTAGGGTTGTGTATGATGTCAGAAAAAAGTTTATGGATGTTGATTGATAGCCAGATAGTACTGTCAGTAGTTATTAGTTCCCATTAGATGTCAGTTCCAATGATGACAATTTACAGTATACCAACGTATCTCCCACAATCAGATCAGTCCAAACCATTCATCATATTTCATTGCTTTATTGAAACATTATTGAAATGAGTTCAAGTTCTTACAAATTATAATTTATTCATATTTTTCTTCAAGTACTGGTTGTTGAGATGAAGTAACACGTCTTGTAACTTGAATCAAGTATATATCAATGTGATAGTTTAGTGGAAATTGTTGTATATAATTAAAAATGTTGAATTTTGGAAACATACAGTTGATACTTCAGGAATGCTACAAGATACTACAATTTTAATTATAAGAAGATCTTGAAACTCTCTGTATGAACTACCTAGCATGAATTGCAGAGCATGTAGGCCTACATGAGCATGCCTCTTGGAAAGCTGTCCACTCAGGTTTCGGTAATGTTTTCTGATGTCATTTGTAGCTCCGCTATGCATAGTCATGAAATTTTACTCTTAAGACACTCCAGTGGCTTATGTCCTACACATCCTGGTTTGGGACGCAACAAGTCAGACTGACTCTGTTCTCTGTTGATTTGGCACTTGGCAGTCAAGTTGCCGGTTGGCATGAATTGCATATGACAGCGCCCTGTTAGCATCTCAATAGCAACTGTTTTGTTCAATTTAATCTATGCAAGGCACTAGCAATAATGAATATTCATAACTTATTCTTAACACTTGACAGATTACTCAATCCTCCTATTGTAGAAAAGCCACTCAACCTGGTTGACTCAACCAGTTCATTCTTGTTCGCTACTCCTAGCTGACAGACTACCTACGTCTACAATCTCAGAATTTTCACTGTATGACAGTAGGCTTCGTGTTTCTTCATAATATAATCATCAACTATCGACTTGTTCATTTTATTCACAAATCTCAATTCTTTTTGAAATGCTTATTTTATACTCGAGTAAACCTTGAGTATGTATGTTATTAATAAATTAATAGTAATTATTAACTTCTTTTTTTCATCCTACTTCCATTCTCTATTTATTATTATACTAGCTGGCCCGGCGAACTTCGTACCGCCAAATAGTTAATGCATCTCATGACAAACTTTAGCTAGATGCACACCTGAGGAGGCGCGATGCGGCATTTTGCATCCAGGTGCTTCTTGCGTTTAGCTCTATTTCATTTTCGTTTCCTTTTCATTTACGCTCATTGGTTTAGCTCATATTAAATTTAAATTAAAGTACGATGAACTTGAAAAATTAAATTTTAACAGAGTCAATTTGATTGCTTCTTTCACCAAATGAATAACTCAAATTAAGTTGATTCGTGGATCTGATGTCGGTCAGATCCTATTAGTTGATTAAGCGTGTTCTTCTATTAGAACGATAGATTTCATCAGTCTAGGATTTCATTGCATGTGATTATTACTTGTCTTTCTATATCTATAATATTCACTCGGAAGAACAGTTTCCTTTTTGCGGAAATAGCACGCTTGTGCCAGTCATTAAAATCTGGGGCACGTGACAGCCGATATAAAAGTTGACAAATCCAGGAATCAACCAAACCAACAAATCAGAGTGCGATTTATCAATTTGCCCATTCCTCAGTTGAAACAAACACCAAAGTTGAAAACCGGTCGCTAAGGAATGCTGGCTGTTGAACATTGGATTTTGATAAAAAAGCGCTCTTCTGCAGTATAAGATAGCGGAAAAGCCAAACAAGTCTGATGTTAATTAAGATTATCCTGTCAAAGTTAGGCGCCGAATTCCAGAATATGGTGACAAATGCCAACTTAAGTGAAAAGACATACATAGACCAGGGAGGTTGCAGTTGAAAGTTTTTCTATTGAACTGTGAATTGATCTGTTTGCATTACATCAAATTATTGTATTTTGGTTGAGTTTCAAATTGTCAAACATGTTTTTCATTTGTGTTGATATTTTTGTTCTAATACTAATATTTTGTTGTTGGACCTCATAGCTTTTTTCAGGTTTGTTATTGATCGTTGTTATAGTGGGATTTGAATGAGAAGCATTTATATTATCTATAAGGAAAGACGTCAGTTTGGAGTGAATCTCACTGTAATGATAATTATTCGAATTTGTATTGTAGGATTATCAACAAATCTTTAGATTTTCTCTTAAGTTTTATCTTAACTAGAACGGTTGGTATATTTCAGGAGTAAAAGGAAGTTCTGTGCTGTAATCGTGTATTGTGATCATTTCAGGATGACATGATAATCAGCTTTGTAAAAGTAGAGTGTTATCACCGATCCGTGAACGTAGAACAGGTTGAAATATGAGATGAGATGAAAGGATGGTTTAAAAGAGGCTTACCGCACTGCGCATGGTACCATTCCTGAGGTTGATAAATTCGCAACATTTGATACATTAAATAACAATGTAGGTCTACTAGTGAATAATAATACTTCCGTAATAGTAATAGTATAATTCGATTTAAATAATTGGTGAATAGTCTGGTATAGAAGCAAGGTATCCATCCGCCTAGTGCCAAGTTATATAATGATCCCCTGAATAGCCTTTCACTCTAGTATCCAAATTTACTGTTAGCAATAGCTAGAGTTTTCATTTGAGTTTCTTTATGAGTGTGACATGATAGTCGGGTTAAAACTATGCTAAAATAAAATAAGTTTGATTATTACTACAGTGCATTTCTAATGTAAATTATGAACTTGAAAACATTGCTCATAAATATTATTTTCAACCGTCGTTTGAAACGTTCATATTCCAAACTCCTACATGTTATATTATATTTCACCATTATTTTTGTCTTCAATGATCCAATTAATTTATTTGAAACGTTATGTAGATATAGAATTTTCTCTTAGGTCCTGAGATTTCACTGACTTTAAAACAGATTACTGTTGCTCTTTTCCCTTTTAAGAAATTCCTTCTCTCATCAATATTATTGTTATTACTCGTTAGAATTTTTTATTATTCATGAACCTTTAAATCTTTTCTAAATATGGTTGACTCTTTATTGTTTTTGAAGTTAACATTTTTATATTTTTGGAAAGTATGTGATTCTTTCACATATTTTTAGAATGTAGAGACATAAAGTGAAATATTATTTAAGAACAGAGGCAATCAATGTCAGCCTACAATATAAATATACAGCAAAGAAATCAATATTATTAGTGATAAACCATCATGGCAGAAGATAGACTTATGTTTGATAATAATGCATGTTTATGACATTTTACAACCGTGGACTAACTTGTTACACTGGTAAAATGCTGTAGTTGTAATAGCGAGACTCAGACTTACTTTATTAATACTAGCACCTACTTTCGTATACGGTCTGTCTCTGATTATTCAATATTTCAACAGAAATTTATGCGTGTATGGATGTAGGCTGACATGATTATGAGTCACCAGCAATTTTGGAGAGCTTCAGAGATAAAATATTCAATAAAACTGCTCCCCCTTTTCAAAAGCCTCTCTCCTTGTTATCTATGGAGAGCAATAATGGTGTTGTGTGGCTTCCATTTTTGAAAATGTCCATTAATCATGTATTACACTTTTTCAACGGCTATTAGATTCAGATTTGGGTAACGGTAAATGTGTTGTTTCAACCCACGCCCACATTAGATGTGGCTCACTAGTCAGCATCATAGTGGTTCGAGTCCATGTTTGCAATCTTAACTAGTGTGCCCGAAGAGATTGTGCTAACCTCTTTGGTTTTTTGCATGAGAATTATCTTCCAGTGAAAATTAAAATTTGAATTAATGCTCTGCTATGCCATATTTTGTTAATATTTGCTTTGGCACTATGGCTAAAATGTTATGTTTGCTTCTATGTGAATCTTTTCTTTGAAGTGATTGTACTCTTGATAAATGAAACATTTATTCCACTACATTTCTTATTTTCTTAATATTGATAACGAACATCTCACCGGATTCATACTCTATACTTATAATTTTTCTTTTTATTGGGGCTGTATTTTCGAAATAAATTCATTGAAGTTTTGAGAACCAATCAGAGAAGCCTTCTCAGAAAAATCTTCTCCGATTAGTTCGTGAATTTAATCATGTTCAAAATTTAACAGCCTTTTGTGCAACCAGGCCTTTACCTATAACAAACCTGTAACCAGCATCTGGACAATTCTACATAATATGTTGATTTTTTCTTCATCTGGTTGACGATTCTCCTTAGGTTCTGCTAAAAATTTCATTCTTTGAAGATATCTGATCTTCATAACATTTATACGTGTAATTCTATAATCCTATTATATTAAGCGAGCAATTTCTGTATATCCGTTTATATTTTTATATCTGTTTATCTGGTTATCCATGTTCAACGGATCTCGATAACGGCTCCAACGATTTTCACGAAATTTGGAACATAGTAGGTTAAAATTCGATTGAACTAGGTCTCATCCTTGGGAAAACTCGCTGAACGACTTTAAAAGGATAATTTTATTTATCCTTGGCTGAAACAGCTGAGACTTTCGTCGTCTGTGAATAGTAAAAAGTGAGCGAATTATTCGAAGAATTGTGTTCTGTTTATCAATAAAATATCGGGGGACCGAGCTTCGCTCTGGAGTGTAAAAGCATAGAAAATTTGTAACGAAAGATTGAATTTATAGTTTATTCATTTTTTCAGTCATACAATTATTTTCACAGTTATATGAGGAGGAACAACAGGCTTACGCCCAAAATTGTCCCTTTTCAAATTTACACTACAGTCCAAATCAAAATCCAAGTTAAGCTACTATCACTCATCAAAATAACAATTTATTCACACTTCAAAAAACAAACACATCATCAATATTACAAATAGATATACCATGAATTCGATAGTTACTATTTTAGACTTTCTGAAGTAAACGTTTTCTAAAAAAAGAGAAATAAACAAAAATATATTTTTCTCGCTGGATTATTATTCTTGTGGTATCAGCTGAGGAATAACCCACACATGCACTCGCTCACTCACGACCATTACGGTATTGACAGACGACAAAATTTCCAGCTGTTTTTCCATGGTTGTATTTATCCTTTCAATGACCTTCAGCGAGTTATCCCAGGGTTGAGACCAAGTGCAATCGAATTTTCATATCATAAACATACTTTTTTCAAAATTTCCTAAGAATCGTTAAAGCCGTTTTCGAGATCCGGTTACATACAGATATATAAACATATAAACAGAAATTGCTCGTTTAATATAATAGGATAAAAATAACGAGCGAAGCTTGGTGCGCCGATATTACGTGTAATTTATACTAGTAATTCTAGTATAAATTCCACGTATCTCATTTACACAATCTACTTTGTGAAAATACTTGAGGACTGACAATTTTGTGAATTGAAGAACTACAAGGCAACCTATGTCGGACTATGTGTAACCTTAACTGAATTTGAGAGAGAAATAGCACAAGGTTACCTTATTTTTCCTTTCCCTACCATTTCGATAATGTACTTATTGTATAAATGAATAAAGAGTAAAGAATTCTATATCTCGTTTGAATATAAAAAAATTATTTCAATTCATTAAAATGTAATAGCTATTAGTGTATTTGAAACAGAGTAATATCTGTTCAACTACATTTATTTTCCATATCCACCTTCTTCACACAAAAGAGTATCAACCAGAGCATTGAACATCCCACAACGTTTGGTCCCATTTCATTGTTTCAAATTTGAATAGCAAATGCAAATGGACTACTGAAACGGTATCATGTTTGCTTTTAATCAATTTAGATAGCATTATTTCTAATGTTTATTTGATTTTGATGAATGAGTCAAACGTCATTTTGATATCTTTCTATTAATGGTTAACTGTGAATAGACAGGCTCTTTCCTTTCATCCTTCATCCTTATTCATTGTTCCATATTTGTCCTCCAGAATTGTAATTTGACAGTCATTAATAATTTGCCATCATAATTACACCTTATCCAGCTTTGTCTAATGCTCAATTGTATCTTGATATTTTGCATCTGCCCACTTGCTTCTTGATCTTTGATATTCAAATTTGATTTTCTATTTATCATTTCACAATAGTTTTGACAGTGTGACTCACATAAGGGAACCACTTCATTTGTTGTTTGTGAATGAGATGGTATTCTTCTCAAGAAATGTTGCAGGCAAAATGTACTTCTGCTTGAAAGCTGTTGAAATTTCATCTTGAATCTCATTCCCATTCTCATCTTGAATCCCATTTCCATTCTCATTCTCTACATACTGAATATTATTTCCATAATTATCAATGTATCTTTTAAAATATAATTTTCGATTGAATGTTTCAATCTTAAAATTTAGTTTGGTAACTATCACCTCCTAGAATGGTATAATGTTTAGAAAAAGTTAAGCTTGATATTTCTAGAAATTCCAAAGATATTTAATGTTGACCAATATCATGTTATAATAAATTAAATTCATTTTGGAATCTAGTTCTACAATAAGATTGTAATGTAATCTTATTGCAATGAGGTGATGAGTCACTGACAGTATAATTTAAATCTATCTTGCCATATCAATGCAGTAAACAATTTTATAATTTTTCTTAGTTATTCTTAGTTTTCCACCGTAATACTTGTTTCATTTTAATTTATTGAAGTTGAAAAAAATATTTTGAGATAATAATTATATCATACTGTAATGGGGAATAATTGAAACATCATTCAACTAGAAAAACTAATTATGTTTTGTACTTTTGATTGGATTTTCTTTAGCAATTTCATTGTCACAAGTGATCCAACATAACAAATTAATCTAGTAAGCCTAATTACTACTACATAATACTAAATAATGTTATCCAATAATGGCAGTCTCGGGCGAAGTTGCAATAAAACAAATAGAAACTTTGAAAGAATGTGCAGAAAAAGTTGGCTTACAAATATCCTTCGAAAAAACAGTGTTCACAACCACAAACCTAGAAGTTACCAGACTACAAACTAAATATGGAACAATCAACAGGGTTCCAGGTTTTGAATATTTAGGAGAGGTTATTTCGGAGAGATTATCACAGCAGGATAGAATAAAGAAAGCTCGTAAAGGCCTAGGGCTGGTGCAATTAATTAGGTGCAAAATTAGACATTATAATACAGTAATAAAGCCATCAATGCTATATGCCAGTGAGACCCTAAATCTCAACAGGAAAGCTGATCTAGAAAATTTGAAAAAAGAAGAAAGGAAAAATAATTAGAAAAATTGTAGGTCCGAGATTAACTGAGAATGGTTATAGATTACAGAAAAATAGCACAGTTGAGCAACATTCAAATAGTGTAACAGACATGAGAAAAAGACGTCTAAAATTCTATGGTCATATCATGAGGCTCCCTGACCATAGAATCACAAAAAAAATAGTAAAATATGTAGCTTCGCTTGCCTATGGAGGAGAATGGATTAGGAATGTTAAGAAAGATCTAGTTTTGGCAGGAATTACTGATGATGAAATTAAAAATAGAAATAATTTCAAAACAAAAGTGAACAAATGGGAAATTATTCCAGAGATAAAAGCACCAAGAGTTGGCAGAAGATGGAGTGAAAGAAAGAAAAACTGCATTTTCTCAGAGAATGAAAAGCTGGTGGGCGAACAAGAAAACCGCCAAGTCTAATAAAAATCGATGATCATGATTTTACTCAGCGTCTTCCACTTCGGGAGCTCTACGACTAATAATAATAATAATAATAATAATACTAATGTTATCCAGCACTGTTTTGAATTTAGCAAAAATAGTGTAGTTCGCGTGTCAAGCAAAAACTGCCTTGAAGCTTGTTGTCAGGCTGAAAAGTGACGTGAAGTCATCTATCACACCTTTTCCTTCCGTTCTCCGCCCCTTTTCCTCAGTTTACAATAGACAACGACAATTTGACGCCCTTCTTAAATAGGTTAATGTCCTCAACGCCCATCTTTCCAATTACAAAACACCTCATTCGACCTCACATTTTTCACATCAGTAGCTTAGTCATTGTCCACTTCTCGACTCCACGATACACCTCGCAAAGATGCTGTCGCTTTGGATTTTACACCAAGTTCAAAACAATTATTCTGCAAATGAATTATTTTAGAATATCATCTTGAGCCGATATGTGAAATTTCATTCTATTGAGAAAATAAATCATTTATATATATTCGATATATTCGCAAGTAAATTGAGTAAACAAAAAAGCGGAATTCTTCCCTTACGTGTGCAGATCTCAGTGTTCTATGATAGTTTTATTTTCCTTTTTCTTCTTCTTCTTGTCTCATGAAAAATAATGAAGTTTGGTAACTATCACCTTCTAAAGTAAAATAATATTTTAAAAACTAACTTCTTGATTTTTTATGATTAATACTATGAGAAATTTGATAGAAATCTCATCAATATGTAATTTTTTTTCACAATAGGCTAATTGTAATTTTTACAATTTCATCTATGCTTCACCTATCTTCATCTATTGCTATGAAGCAATATTCATTATTTATTTTTTCTACTTCTTTCCTCCTTCTTCTCCTCTTCTTTCTTATATTATTTTCCACCTTTCTTTTGTCTTTTCTTCATTATCTGCTACTTTTCCCTCTATTCAATCTAACATCAGCTATTGGTGAAGCCACCCCACTTTCCTTGCTTTTCTTGCTTTACCTTATTCTTTCTTGTCTCACCTCACCTATTCTTCACTCATGCAAGGGATGTGTGGCAGAGAGAACCAGGAGTCTAACTCTGCCCTAATAAAGGCATATAATCAATCAATCAATACTTATTTTTGCTTCTTGCTAAAGGCTCTGCCTCCTTTTCTCCTGATTCACGCTTACAACCCCCCCCCCACTATTCATGATGGGGGGTTGATGATGATGATCGTTCTTATTTCAACTACTTTTCCTATTTTTTCTTCTTCTCCTTCTTCTTTTTGTTCTCCTTCTTTTACTTCACTTATGTATATCCAACTCATAATTTTTCTTTTTCAATTTCCGGTTATAAGCGACGTCAGTCCAGAGACCGAAATTGGCAATTCTTGAAAAACTATAAGAACTTAGTGAAGTGCGATACAATGATTGAACCGCACCGTTTAATACTGTTTACTTACAATGATGGCTATCGCACTATCAAAGACAGTATTCTGTTGTTGCTGCTAGTAGGGCATCGCGACTTGAAGGCGAGCATACTGTGAAAAACAGTAGGCCTAACTCGTGTAAGTTGAGCTCGTTAGTGCAGCCGGTGACCACAAGACCACAGGCCACAAGGGAACCCAAAGAATGATGAATAAAGAGTAAAGAAAGAGATAACAGACCGACTAAGAATAGTGGAGTAGAGAATGAGATAACAGACCGACCAAGGATAGTGGAGTAAAGAAAGAGATAACAAACCGTCCAAGAATAGTAAAGTATAGAAAAAGATAAGAAACCGATGATGAATGATGGAGTGAAGAAGGATTCGTGAAAGGAGCCTGTGTGTGGTCGCTGTGTCCTTATGGTGCAACAAAGCGGTTGGCTGGTGCATTTCGATCCTATCGCATCCAAGCAACGCGCATCTGTCACTGTGCATGTGTCAACAAGTGTTGCTGCTAGGATGCAACACTGGCAGAAGGTGCACAGTGACAGATCGCTGCATCTTTTATTACTGAAGTTATTTTTAACCTGGTTGAGGTGTGATAGATCTCAATTTTCGTTACTGTAATAAATTGTGAATCAATTGTTTCTATTATTCCAATTTGCATTTTTGTTATTTTTAATTACTAAACGACATGGTCTCAGTCATTTCTAAAATACATTGATGCGAGTTTGATTGAAACGAATGTTGAAAACTTTTTCAAAATGTTCAAAACATATTAACTTGAGCTATGTGCATTCCAAAATGCTTCCCAGGGCAATGCAACCAATGTTTTCTTCTATCAATCATTCTGCCAGTTTCACGCCTGAGAGTCAATTTCTAATGTAAAAGTTATGTATTTATTCATTCATTCAATGACACACGAATGCGTTTAAAAATGAATGGGGAAGGACCAACAGGCACAGTCCAAAACTTCCTTTCCCGAATTCCGATTCATACCCTAGTCAAAAAAGTTGGTCATGTTATTGCGTGCGAAACAGGATGAATTGGCGATAAACGTGATCAGGATGCTAGTTTGTTACCAATTATAGAGGAGTGAAATATATCCAACTAAATAACACTATTTCAATTATTTTGAGTCTCTCTCATGACCCTAGACAAATTGTTTCGAAAAGAAGCATGATTTGCAATCTGGGGAAGGGGGAACAATATGCACAAATGAGATCATGAGTTGGAACTTGGAAGTGATGCAATCATAGCATAATATATTAATTTACAACGTACTAAATTGAATTAGAATTTTCCAAGAACAAAAAATAGATATTTGATATTACGATCAGGTAGTTGATATTACGATCCTACTGATCATAACTGTTCATATCATTACTGATATTATTATGATATCACTGATTATATCTTGAGTTCTGAAAATGGACATTATTGCTGGTAAAATCTCGTCCATAGAACGATTATATAAGATTACATGGAGCATAGAGTTTGGCTATTCACCGGATTCTTCAGCCAATTGCCAGTTGTACGAACAATTGAACTCATTCTCACTTTCTAATCCTCAATTATGCTGCTATTGTTTTCATCTTGTGAGAAAGGCTTTCATACAACATAGAAATGAAATGTTGAAATCCAGAAATATAATCATGGATAGAATGAGTTAGTTTGAGGTTATTTGTTCTAATTTTTTAAAATAAATAGTTTATTCTTTTTTAATTTTTCTAGTTTTTAAAAATAAATTCAAATCTTGAAATAAATCCCCACAGACATGTTGAAACATTTTTTTTAAATAAGCTATCATTCAGCAAATAAACGAATTGTCTCAGTGAACGAATCAATTCAAGGATCACTCAAATGGAAGAAATGCATATCCATATTTCTTCCAATTCCGGAAAATTCTCCCCCCTCCCTAAAATTAATACCTAATCAAGACCACCATCCAATTGAATGTTTGTTTATAAATTTAGAGTAAATCCGAAAATTGAGGTCGCTGACGGCTGGATGATTCATAACGTAACAGCTGTGTAGAAAAAACTTGATTCTGCCGGAGGTGATGTTGGTGATTGTGAACAAATTTCACCCGGAATTTTAAGCGACAATCCATGTAGCCAACGAAAAAAATGAACTGAATAAGATTATGCCACACACAAACTGTTCACTGAATTTTGAATTGCGTAATACGGTTAACAGATGGCAGGGATGTAGAATTGAAGCTAGTGATTAGGAATATTTAGAGGATAGATATGATAGAATTGACAACCAGACACAGGATAAGAGGCAGTAGTTGGGAGTGCGCAGTTGCATATCGGTTGGCCTCTCGATGAATAAATTTAGATATCAAGGAGAAATCAGGAAAAGAAGTAGCGGGTTTTGTAAAGTGGCTGATGAGGGAACTGAAGAGCATATCATGGTTGAGAATAATATATATATTAGAAACTTGAACAGTATAAATTGTTAAATAAATAGGAAAAGTTGGCACCAGACACTGATAGGAGATAGAACTTCTAAATAAAAACTTCGTTGAATATAGTGAAAAGCTTTATCATTTACAATATTTGAATGATTCTGAATAGATACCACTGAGGTATTTCACATTGGTAATTTATCTTATTAGTAGTAATAATAGTAGTATAGTGAGATTAATTATAAAAACCATCAAAATACTGTATAAAATTCTACACATCCAAGATTCAGCCTTATCATGTTTTGGCTTCTCGTTCGCCATTTAACGCTGAAACTCAAGGCCTCCCATCTATTGATCTATTCGAGCGTAATAGGGATCTATTGATTTCATATAATTATTCAAAAGCCTTTTACCTTTCATAACACGATTCAGAAATGAAATTTTTAAATTACTATTTTATTTACTGTGAACACTTCAAATATCATGATCAATACTTGTTCTAAAACAATCACACTCTCAACAGAACATCTCCAAATCATGATAATAGATCAATTGTAATGGAGATGATTCAATTTTAAAACAAATCGTATATTATTGAATGCAACAGTGATGAACAGCTCCAGCTGAAATAAGAACGTGAAGAATTCCAAACAACAAATCGAAGTACTGTATAGTAAGTGACATGCCGAAGAAGTAAGCTGATGCTTTATTTTCTCTTCTTTCTTCTGTATTGCAAGTTGACAAGTTTCCATTTTGGGTTAACGGGCGAATTCCTGGCATTTTTCTCATGACTTCTTCACTCGATTAACAATTGCTGTCAGTGTGGCTGCTGCACTGTACTATAGACGACATTGGTATAGGCTTTAGCAGTCCCATAAGTGACAATTATTGTATTTTCATTCTAATTTCATTGTATCGGCAATTCATTGTCACTGTCAATTTGTTAGTTGTTGACAGTTTGAGTTATGTTAACAGTTGAGCTCCATGTTTTATCATTTGATCAATCTTTACATCTTGATCAAGATGCCTTTTGTCATAAACAAAATACAGAAATGCCAGGATATACATAAGTTGTCTGAGTAAAAAATATCTTAGAATGAACAATCAAATCCGAGTTCACATCTATGAAATTGATGAAAAGATGATGCTGAGAAATCATGGAATTTTATTTCATAATCAAAAGTCACTCTGCAACTGACTTGAGTTCCGTCCACGACTTATCAGTGGGTTGTCACCCCCCGGTAGGGAATTGCTGTAATACTTTATTTTGTGAGATATAATTCTGTTTTTTTCTCCCCGGATCAGCATACTACAGTACTAATATAGTACTGCTTCAAAAAATATTCTAATTAATTTAATGTGGCCTCATCTTATTGATGAAATCAATATTACAATATTTTAGCCAGTTGAGGATGAAGCAGTGCAGATTATCTGGTTATGTCATGAAACCATTGAACAACAAATGGTGAAATGGGTTCAACATTCTTAGTACCGTTTTTCTTCTAAATTTATTCTTTGTACATTATTTGATTACGCTTTTTAAAATCAATTATGTTTGATAACAATTATGTTATGTTTTCCACAGATCGCGGGATTTAATAAAGGCGGCGATTCTGGACAATGACTTCATGAAGAACCTGGAGCTGACTCAGATCAGAGAGATCGTTGACTGCATGTACCCGGTCGAGTATGCAGCCGGCAGTCTCATCATCAAGGAGGGCGATGTCGGTAGCATCGTCTATGTCATGGAAGGTCAGTACAATTCACATTCATCTAATATTTTCATCATATTTCTGAAGAATGAAAATCGTATCTTGAACTCTTTTATTCATCAAATATATCATAGCATATCAATGAAGATAACATTATACATACATTATAGTTCAGTGACAGTTGTAGTGTGCAGTGTCAGTATTGTGTAACAGTGAGGGATTACTTTTCTGTAATAATTCTTCATGTCGCGATCATGAACTACAACTACCAACTTTAAACTGTAGTCCAGGCAATGAATACTCAAAAAAGGGTATAGAGGGAGAATTTTGGAAGACAATTTTTGATCTCGCAGTTCTGTTTGGGGTAATGGGGAGGTAAACATATCAAAAGTCCCCACCCCTACCCCCTGTGCTAAGGGGGTGGGGGTGGTTCAAAGGTACCATTTTTTGGTTTCTCGCATATAACTCGAAAATTATGCATTCTACAGACATGACTATTCTATAAGAAATTAAAGCTTACATAATTTTCTACAATACTGATTTCACAACTTTTTCTATATCTCTTTTACTTTTCGAGATATCCGTTCTAAAAGATGTGACATTTTTGAAAAAACATATTTTCCTTCAATTTTTTGCTATTTTTGCTCTTCTAACTTTTTGAATATCGATGGGCCATCGCTTTTGATTGACCAATGACCATTCTATTGAGGTTAGGCTGAAAGGGTCACGTCCAATCTGTTCCACGTTAACCCATCACTATATCGACTGCAGACCTCATGTCGTTAATTCATCAATCATCAATGCTTTTTTTATTGGAATTATCTATTTTTAATTAGAAGGTAGGTAGTCAATAGTTTGCAATTATTTTTCGAGAAAATGAAGATAAGTTACAACAGATTTTAGAGTATAGCAATGCTGTTTTGACTTATGCTGTTTATGTAGTGTTATAGCTGTTAATTTATTCGTGTTGCTTGTAGGCTATTACATCTTCATTCGAATTGGTTCATTCCTCTTGGGTTTGCTTTTCAATTTTTTTCAAGAATAATCTAAATATATAAAAATGAATGTCTGTTTGTGTGTTTGTTAGTTAGTTTGTTCTCTATAGACTTGAAAACTACTTGACAGAACGTGATGAAACTTTGGAAATATGTTGTGTGAATATTGGGGATGGTTTCTGTTCAGAAATTTTAATAGGAGGGCTAATAATAATTATTTATTAATCCATTTTGCAGACCTATGTTTCCGAAATTGTCAGCCGAGCGGCTACCGAAGAACATGATTCAAGATCATGTTGCGATAATATGATTTAGCATCTAAAGTTACCAGCTATAATAAACAGATAAATTGTGTACTGGTTAATACAGTAGTTTAGATTTGAAGTGTGGTTGATTGGTACCAGCTGTAGATAATGGCTCCTTAGAAGACCTATACAAATAATAAAATTATCTCTCCCCTATCATTGAGAAACTGGAAAATGTTATTCACCTAATGAAAGAGAGTTGTTCATATTGCATCACTAATTACTGAAGAATGACAAAATAATCTACAATTTTTTTGAATTAAGCTTAGCTTATATTCATTCTAAAATGAAAGATGGAAAGAATATGGAAATCTGTGTGATTCATCGTACATCGCATATTTCCTGGACCATCTATTGACAATCAACAACAAACTATGAACACATTGAATTCATCTTTGAAACACTGATTCAACCTATCTATTTTTTTAGACAATGATTTTTTTAAAACTATTATCACAGACAACTTCGCTTGTATCTGTATTATTATTTAACGAGCGTTAGCGAGTTCTAACTTTTGACTTACTGAAGGCCAAAGTCGTTGTCCGTCTGTTTGTATGTTATACAATAACTTTGGGAAGAATTTATCAATCAGCTTCAAATTTTGAACACGTATTCGTCGAACCTTTTTACAGGTCGAGTTCGTTGGACAACAAATTGACTCACTCCTTCGTCCTTTTTCAGGATATAAAAATAACATTTAAAGTGCATGAGAGCAAAATTTGTTGTGATTTGGTCAGCTGAAGAATTCATTGCATGCAATTACTACAGTTTTTCCATTCCTTTATTCATAACATCAGCTGAGGCTATTTGAAAATAATTTATCAACTTATTTTCACAGACAGTCTTCATGCGCTGACTCATGAATTCAGCTGGTTCATATACAAAATAATTATTTACAAATTTTACATCAACAAACTGATATAGGTTGAGATATCAATGTGCGGTTTTCGCCATTTTTTCTCTTGAAACTCTGTATCGAAGTCATGTATCACATGACCACCTTCTCATTTCAAAAAAATAATTTGGATTCATTGAAGGTCAAAGATGTCAAAGCGACAGAGTGATTTTTGAAGAGTAATTTTTCATTTCAAATAGGATCCCCAATGAAACCTACTGTCAAATTATTCTTGTAATAGAAATATTTAACTGTTTGCATGATTTTCATCAACTATGTATAATTAAAAGTTGCGGGTTTCAAAAATTACAACAGTTCTTGAGCGAGTTCTCCAACCCAGGGGGTCACTAGTAATATATAATTTATACATGATAAGAGTACCTGTCTGTGTGTGTCTCCTTGAACTCACTCAATAAGAAAGAATTCTGCTATTTGCGATGGACTGCTTTTAAAACTGCTGAACTAAGAAGCGCGTCGTAGTTCCAAGTTTCGCCACTAGATCGCAACAGGTGTCACATTCACTTTCGGACTGCTTTCACAACGCGCTCTCACATCAATCGGCACACTAATTTCCCTGCTATTCATTATTACTGTATAGGCTACTGTATCTATCAATCTAAGTAATTTCAACTTTTTAGATTCTCATCACTACTTCATCGTTACTATTTATCAATAATATATGAATAATAATATTATTATTAATATTAATATTTATCAATAATAATAATATATGAAAATAATATTATTATTATTATCAATAATAATTATGCTTTTTTCGGTTTCTTTTAGAAAGCCCATTGTATTCTTTATGATAATGTTTATCTTTATCCTTATAATAATCCTTACTAATCATTGTTTACTGAATTACACAGACTATAGAAAATCGATCAATTAATACATTTGCCTTTAGCCTATTCTAAATAGAACGCTTGAATCCATTCCTAAAATGGAACAGACCGGTGATTTCCTCAATAAATTGATTAATTAAAATCGAATATGACTTATCACACTTCAACACTCAAATAACTAATACTAGTAGTTCTGTGAACAGTAGACCTCACGCAGTATTCTCATCCACAAGTAACTGATTGAAATTGTATACCTTATGGAAATACAGCAATAGACTGGCTTATCCACGGTATATAGAAGCAGACGGTAGGTGTCACGCGCATGTTTGTGCTAAATTTCCGGTGTAGCTGACGTCATTTTATATCTAATCATCTGTTTTTACGAATAAGTTTCATAAATTGCCAATAGCTGGTGTTAAAAGCCTCGGTTGGTGGCGATGACGCAATCTAGCTGGCTGGCCACTGCGCACACATTTCATGACCACTACCGTTTTCATCTAAATACCGTGGGCTTATCCACACATCTTTGTAATCACTTGTCAGCTGATTTATGATGAATAATTCTATAGTCTGATTTTTACTCTTATATTGGCGTATGAATGAGGCTCCTTTTTCCTTTCATATTATCCTTGAAATGCAAAATTTCCAAAAACCTTGTACATACGTCGACGCGCAATTAAAAAAGAAACATACCTGTCAAATTTCATGAAAATCTATTACCGTGTTTCGCCGTAAATGCGCAACATATAAACATATAAACATTTAAACATTTAAACATTTAATCATTTAAACATTTATTTAAACATTTAAATATTCAAACATTTGAACATTAAGAGAAATGCCAAACCGTCGACTTGAATCTTAGACCTCACTTCGCTCGGTCAATGACCTGTCGTCATTATAAATTATTTCCATTATGTTAGTTATCTGGGATCTATGCTATCTTTTCAAACAATAGCTTTTAAATTATTGTACACTTCTTTCAATTTAACATAGTTTTATACTGTATTTCTTCTTCATTTATCCATATTTGCCGACATGATGTAACAGCTGAAACAGTACCTTGATTTTCTGATAGCTTTCCGATGGAAAAACGTTCTCACCAAGGGATCAAGCCACATGATAGTTTTTTGGTGGAGCCTGCAGGTCAGGAAGCTCTCTGATTGACTGATTATCAGCTGATTCCCGAACGTCAACTCAATCAGCCAATCGGAGAGCTTCCTGCTCTGCCGAGTCGGATTAAAAAACTCCTCATGTGTCTTAGCCCTTGAAATCTCATATCTTGTGAAACAATACAATTAGTAAAACTTGTTGAAACTTTTTATTAGTCGAATTTAAAAATTATACCTATCCTTTATAAACATCATACAGATAATAATATAACACAACTACCGGATTAAATCAACTTCCAATTTGTTCATCTCCCATTTTCCAGGAATAAGTTTATTAACATTTTCTCAGCAACACACTTGTTCCTTTCCAAACAACGTTGTCCACACCTAGTTTTTCAGTACAATACAGCTGTACAATTTTTCATTAGTTCTGTCCATATTTTCATCCATTCACATCTACCTTCATATCTGCCTTCAGTGCAAACGCCTGAACATTACTGTGAATTAATTTTGCTAGCAATGAGAAAAAATAGTGAATGAAAAGTGCAGTTAGTTGTCAGCGGTGACACGACGAAAATCTGTCCACTAATCTGAGTTCGGTTATTACGGGACTTGGCGCGTGATTACGTGATTTGCACTTGTACGAGGTGACGTGACATGATTCGTACTTGTACGTGATTTGTCAGCTTGTGCCTCACAAAACTGCGTCACGTAGCGTGTGCCGTGCAAACGGTACAATCTGCGCATGCTCAGTAGGTTTTGGAAACGTTTCTTTCCAAGGAAATCAGTGAAGATATTACTGGTATTGTTTGTGGAGAAGTAAAATATTCTTCTTGAAAATGTCCATTTAAACAATTCAAAATTTCATCCTCAGATCTATCTTATGCAATTGAATAATTCCAATGCTTTCGAACCTACAATTTAAAAGGAAAAAATCATATTATGTGCATATATACGTATTTTATAGTCATACATTTATTTACTGTAAAAACATTTTTTGAATGAAGGAATATTGTTATTTGATGTTTGATAAATCACATTTGATGTTGTGATTAAGGAATGTAATAATAATAATAATTTTATTGATTTATAATAATTGGAAACAATTTTGGTTTAACCAGAGATGTTCCGAAGTTGAGAAGTTCAGAGAGACACTCTCTCCATCTATCGCTTCACTTTCATCTCATACTCTCTTCAAGTTCGACTAAACTTGTATGAGTATTATAAAAATTGTTTGCATACGAGAATGAGGCTGCTATTGTTTAAACAAATATTGGACCTATTATATTAGTCCTTCCCATGTACCTGTAAAATGTACCTCATTGTTCTGTACCTCAGAAATTAAGATTCTAGGATCTCATTAATGGAATGTATCTTATCTTTTTTTTATCAAAAAATAAGGTACAATCTTATTTTTCAAGACGAGGATTCCATTCTGAAGTTAGCACTTAGTTTTTGAAACTTGTGTTAGGAATCAAATTGACACTTGATTCAGGATCGAAATTGATTGAATATCACATTTTTATTATACGACTCTATTATGCGCTATTCCATCTTACGCACAGTAGAAAGGCTATTAACATTTCAAACTATGAGTGCAAAGCGACCTAACCTATAGCAAGCTTCAGAGTAACTGTTACCTCTGTTGGCTCTTTTACTAGTATAGCAATATATTACTATAGTATACCGCTCGGAATTACCAAACTCACTTGGTTTTTCTTTCGGTCACCATAACTCGTTCGTTTTCATAACTCCTTTCATGCGTGTGAATAGCATAGGCTATGTGTGTGCGATAATTCTTTAATAAGTGCAGTTTGTGCAATTGAAAACTAGAGCGTGTACATTTATCACCTCTATTATCATGCTATCTGTTCCATTCAGTCATCACATTATTATTTGATACTTTATTCTCTAAAATTCCTGGTGGCTGTATTCAATTTGTTGGCAGTAAAGTTTTCAATTTTCAACAAGGGAGATATATTAAGGGTGATGGTACAGCTATTAATTTATGGTCCCAGCTGAAGTATGACAGTCGTGTGAAACAGGCCCACTGACGGCTGAAATTATATATTCAGGTGAGATGGAACCATCCCGCAAGGGACTCCCCACCAACAAAAGGCCATACAAATTTATACTAATAAAAAAATATAAAAATCTTGAAGCACCCTTTATTAAAAAAAAAAAAACTTTAAAATGGTTCTACAACTAGTTTCGGTGATCACACCATCGTCAGGCTATAAAATAAAATAAATTTTCAATAAATGTTTACTAATAGTTTTGTTAATTAATAGTATATTATGAACATTTATGCTTATTTTCATATGATTAAATTATTTCTGGTTAAAGAAATAATCATCGTTATTACCTGACGATGGTGTGATCACCGAAACTGGTTGTTGAACTATTTTAAAGTTTTTTAAAAAATAAAGGGTGCTTCAAGATTTTTTATTGTTTTATTAATTTGAAAAGTAGCCTATGCGAATGAAGTGTTTTTATGAAATTTATACTCTATAGCTATTGAAGCTGTTGGTTGTTATGCTTCGAATTTCTTCCAACTTTCTCTTTAAAATAACTTGAGAGTTTATTTTTCAATTATTATTCTTCAACAATACTATTCTTTATGATTCTATTATATATTATTCATCAATTGCAATTAAATGAAATAGTGGTCAGACTACAAGTCTGTATTAGAAATAATTTTGGATTCATGTATAATATCATTCAGGAAATACTTATTAGAGAAATTAAATATCGAACAATTCATATAACTTGACAGCGTACTGCAAAGGTGGACTTGAAGTAGGCCTATTCCGGACCATATCCATAACCAGACCCAAAGATAAAATTACATCCTATACTCTTTGAACTCGACTGCTGCTACAATGCAACTAGAACTGCTGTAATGTAATATTTAATTGAGAATTGGATCAGCAGTTACAGTGTATTCTTTGAATTAACCGTTCTTGTAAAACAATGAACCAAATTTATATTGAATTTTATGAATGAAAATTGATAAATTGACACTTTGCCAAAATTTACACACGTGCCACTTGATTAGTTATGATGTTTTCTACATAAACTATATATTTTATTCATAACTTACATAACTCATTGACTTGATAGGATAAAATACCAAATAATAGAATTTCAATCAAAAGAGCTTTCTTAGAATTTGTAATCAAATTCATTAAAACTATTCAATATTGAAATGATTCTGGGAGCATAATATTATTTGGCTAATATATTATTGGGGCTCTCTCAGACCTTATTACTATTTTCAGAGAGGTAAACTCTTATATTGAATGCTTTAGAAAAATACATAATGACTACATTCTTCAGAGATTTGTGCTTTTTTAGTATAATATTGATCATTATGAGGTTAAGAGTTCAGGGTAGTTTCCGAATAACCCTACGAATCCTATTATATTAAGCGAGCAATTTCTGTATATTTATATCTGGTTATTTATGTTCAACGGATCTCGAAAACGGCTCTAACGATTTTCACGAAACTTGGAACATAGTAGGTTTATAATATAAAAATTAGATTGCACTAGGTCTCCTCCTTCGGAAAACTTGCTGAACGACATCAAAAGGATAATTCATCCTTGGAAAACATATGATAATTTCGTCGTCTCTCGATAACAGAAGATGCGTGTGCCTGTGTGGGAGAGAGACAGAATTATTATTTCCAGCTGTGTAATCATAATCAATCAGCGAGAAATTTTATCTAGCTAGACAATTTAATCGACTTGATCAACATAATCTGATTTGTTGACATGACGTCCTGATAATCTTCCTAAACTATAGTATATCAAAATTTTCAAAGTTGATCATTATTTGACAGTTTTAAGTGTTATTTATTTTGTTATTCAATTTGGTTTGTAAATAATCTAAATTATAATTTTTTGGTTTTCAAATGTTTGAACAGAAAATTGAACCTAAATTCAAGTGTATGGAACATAACCCACTTTCTGGACTATTTATAGTGTATAAATCAAAATTCGGGGAGGAAACAGTTTTGGGCTGTGCCTGTTAGTCCTTCCTCAATCATCTTAAAGAATTGTGTTCGTTTATCAAAAGTCAATAAATAAATAACGAGCGAAGCTCGGTGCCCCGATATATAGTTATAAAACATCTTCAATATCAACTTTTATATTTAAATGACATCCAACTCAATATTGATGATACGTTTAAATTTTTTTATATTATTCTACAATCGGCAACAGTAACATTCTTAGACTAATCCCTTGTTCTGAATCTATCATATCAGTTATTTTAGTTGTTCAACTAAACGCTTCCAAAAGTATTGAACGTTATCAAACAAGAAATCGAATCAGTTACAAGAGTCGTGCAGATTAAGATTGATCTGTGGCCTTCATCAGTCAATGAACTTATGATTAAGATTCGAGAAATAATGCAAACTTAATATAATACTGTTTATATATATAGTAGCTTATATCCAAGCCATTGTATAGAAGTAGGTGTCTGAACTCGGAATTAAGGAATTAGTCCGTCCCCTCGAAAAATTCCCAATTGAGGCCAGGGATAAATCCATAAAAGAATTCCAAGAGCTATTGAACCGTATTATTAGAACTGCTTATAGGTTAGTTGGAAAAGTTTTAAACTCTTTTTGAGTGATATTACTGTAAAGTACTGTATTCGTTTTAGCTCCGGCTTGCTTATGCATTGTGCCCACTGCTGTCTTTATGAATGTGAACTGCTACGCCATTAGAAAGTGAATTCTTGGCTAGACAGAGAGCGCCGGTTGCGTGTCCGATTTGTGTAAGCGCGCCGCTCTTGATAATGATCATTTTAGCAGATATTTTTTCAATAATTGTCGATTCAACAGCTATCGTTTGTTTTTCGATTTTGTAGCTTTTTTCAGATTTCAGTTAGTTTTGAGACGTGGAGGGTCAATTGACAGTATATACAAATACGAATATATTATGCAAAAAGCATTGAGCAGTGTAATATGATGGATTAATGATTATATGATGATTAAAGTTCTGATCAATACTCATTCACATTTACATCGTGGCTGGTCTATTAATGAGTAATGAAATTGTTTATGAATGAATCTATAGATAATTAATTATATTGCAGTTCAAGATTACAAATGCTGTATATTTTCTCAGTAACTTACAATCATACAAAAGCTACATAACATAGTAATCTACAGTAACAAAGCTATATAACATGTGAACGTTGATGGTTACATTGTAGTATAGTATGGCTTCTCTGGAGGAAGTCTTGATGGTGCAGCGATGAAAATGTGAGTTGGGAAAGTGCGACTGGGCTGAATGGACAAGGCGGACCCGCTTCCTTTCCATGAAAACTTGCATCCTTCTCAGTTTCGATTTGAAAATGGTTTGAGCTGCGATATCAGTTGGCGTTGTTCTTTTAGACAGGATGTTGGCCAAGGCAGGCATTGCCAGTGAAAACGTCCTTCGCTCGAAACGGCCCAATGCGCTCTGCACCCGAATTGTATTTTTTTAGATGCAAATTGGTTCTATCGAGCCAAACCTTCAGAAGAATGGAACACCCGTCGCAATCGTAAACAATTCTCGATATTGTGATTTTCCACCTCGCAACAAGGATAGCTGATTGATGTATTGTGAAACGACTTGTTACTTCTCAGTTTTCAGGTTCATCCTCTGAACTAAGAAACTAAAATAATTGTTAACTCGTTAATAGCATGAACTTTGGATATGTTGATCACATACATGTTGGATAAGATTACCACAATCAAACTTACTTATCAATTGAAGTATGTAAATCAATCCCTATCAGACCCAGGCCTTCTTTCCTCCATTGTTACCATTAGGAAAGAGCTGGATGTTATAATATTCTGCACCCGAAAAAATGCTGCTTTCTGCTCTTGTCGGACTCTTTTTAATAAGTTGTTATTGTTATCATAATCTTCTTTAAAATATGGTATAATAAGCAGTTTACCGATAAAATGTGGGTTTCCGGTGAATGTATTTTAAAGTTCGTTAATTTGTATTACAACAAATTATTTCTCCACGGTAAATAAGATGAAGCTCGAACTCTAGTTCTCTCTGCCTGAAAACCATGACATTCTATGAATATACAATCAGTTTATAATATAATATAATTTGGAATTCGTACATAGATTATTCGAGCTTGCAGAAATTGAACGAAATATTTATCTTCGAACAAAATGAGATAGTAGGCTATATCAGGATACAGTGTATATTTGGCATTATAGGAGAGATTGAAGAGTTTGTTAATGAATTGATGTTTTTTCGATTTCGAATTATTTGGAGCTAGTTTCAGTAACATATCCTGAAGAAGATTTAAGATTTTAATATGATAAATCCAATTGTACTAATCATTTTTAGTTCAATAAGTAAATAAGAGAACTCACTTAAGGGTTGTGATGCTGAGTGGACTCAAGTTCTTACTTTGTCATCTAGAATAGGCTCTGGCATTGAATGAATCAATTCTTTTACTGTAGATACCAATGAAGTAATCCCTATATCAATCAAGAACTTTAATATTGTTTACTAAGATTCAAATAATTTAGCAGTTCAGTTGAGTTCTTTCACATATGCATATTCTCCACAAGTCTACATATTGGATCAGTGATTGCAAATCAGATACACTTTTAGCCTATCACTTTTTAGGTTGACATTTCATGCCAAATTTGTTTAATTGACCCAGTGCTGTTATATGATGAAGGTTTGATTGAATATTTATTCGTCTGGGATTTGTATTTTTAGCAGATGTGAACTCCCTTTTATAGAGGTCGAGAGTCGAGACCATTGAATGAAGTTCAGCTTTGGCTTTAGCTTGAGAAGCCGGCAACTGTGAAACCTGTATTTTCAAGGTAACCCACCCAATTCTGCACTCTTGGAAAAAACTAGCCTACTGGCAGACATTTCACTCGGATCAGTCTCGAAATAGTCCAATTAACCAAAAGGGACTAGATTAGCACATGCAACAACTGTGTTCACGACTTTTTATAAGTTCTCGAAATGCCAAATCCTATTATAAATTGGATTTCAGTCCGTATTTTGAGTCCGATGCTCTGCTTTTCATCACTTTGAAGTTCATTGGATTATCAGGATGATTGGAATAGCATCTTTTTTGTAAGGATTATTGGAAGAGAATGGAGAGAACTGCTCCAATAGTTGTATTTTTTTTCAATAATCAGATCAACGAAGTTTGTGGCGCTATAATCATGTCGCATTATTATTTAATAAAAACCAACCGTTTAAAGTTCGTCAACTTATTGATTGATTCATTTTATTTTATTTATTTTACAGGTAAGGATGTCAGGAGTCGTGCCAAAAACATGTTGGGTGTATTCTTCTGAGTAAGTTTGGCCAGTCAACTATTTATTATCTTTTGCCGTATTCACTCGACAAAAGTTTCTATCTTCATGTGGTAACTGCTGGAATCTCTAGAATTGAATCTCTAGAATAATACGGTCTTGAATCCATCATATTCGATTTCGAATATGATTCACGTTTATTCTTCTTCCTGTAACTCTTCAAGGCTGAAAATATAATTATTCACATCCACAGGACATGTTGGTCATCTTTCTGGAATTGTTTTTGTTCTCCTTCACAACTGTACACATCCTGCCTGAGGCACTTTTACCTTGAGACTTGCGCCCAGGTCTCAGGTACGAACAGCTGTTACATATCTTCCACATTGTTTGAAATTCATTGGGACATAGAACCTTCAGCACAGCTGATACCCTGCACCTTTTGATTGTCTGGAACTCTCTCATTCCCCCTCACACATTACATATTTTCTTCTCTCTATTACTGTCTCGCTCCCTCTCCTCTGTCTTGTCCTTTTATCTTCCATTTTGAAAGCTAGAAGAGCCCTTTTGTAAAAGCTTCAATTGGTATATGAAAGAGGTAGAGTTTCTATTGATGTTTGAGTTTTATTGTTGTTTGTAGAACTTCTTTTATAAAGTTGTAGTACCGTAATTTGAAACGTTAAGCTCATGGAAGCTTTCATTTCTTTTCACTGCAAAGCTTCAGTTGTATTGTGGTAAATTCTCGTTTCATGTTGAGGAAGCTTAAATTCAATACACGCATTGGAATTGTCAAGAATACAAAATAGCATTTTAGAAATACAACTTGATCACTCTCGTTATAATATCACTATCTTGAAAATAATACGGATTAGTGACTGGAATCTATTGAAACATTTTCGATTACGGGATTTCCATAGCTGCCACGATGCCTTATGTCAAATCACTCTGATATGATCACTTTCAGAATTAAACTATGATATTGAAGAACTGTAAAAATATGATAATGAAATAATGTATCCTTCACGTACATCCTTCCTAATATATAATTTCTCATATGGATAGTTCAACATTCATATTCGTTCTTCCTGATTCATGAAAAGATAAAATGTATACAAGTTGAAAAATTACGTGTACAATAAATAGTAGGAAATATACCTTGCTCCAATTTCTGTATGATTGAAAGGTGCAAAATTAGATTGGTTGTTGAAGTAAGAAAAAGTGAGTAAGTGAAATAGATATAGTATTGAAAACTTGGATGAATTTGTAGAAGTTATAGAGTAGAATGTAGAACTCTAGCAGGAATACCAAACTACTTTGAAAACAGAGTTTCTACACAGGATGCAGTGTGTTAGGATGCAAGGAGATAGATAAATAACATGGTCTGTGCTCTCTGCTCTGTGGTTTCTTCTTTGTATTGTACTTCAGTACTACAGTATACATACTGACTTTCCAGAGCTTTGTGAATAGAACTTTGTTTACAGCCAGCAATGATTCATTTACAATTTACAGATGGAAAGTAATGACCGCTGAGTTCTTGATTATACAGCCCAGCATCGAAAAACATAATGAGCAATAATGTTCATGTCTCTTGAGACTTACCATTTTTCATAATGCAAGTCTATTTTTAGAAACCCAACGGTGCGTGCGTGTGTTATAATAGGTTACTGTATATTAAAATTGTAAGAGGGGAAAGAAAGTGTGTCCTTGAAACACATTGTTGCTGGCCTGCTATGCGGGTGGGTGGGGGACTGCCCTCCCCTCCATCTGGTTCTGGCTGGAGCACAGCCTTGTTGAAGCGCTTTCGCAGAGCCGGATTCAGCTACATGCAGCACGTTTCGGAGTCAGATTGTTTCAGAACTACTGTATTCATCGAAAACGTTAAGTTTGTTGAAAATGTAGGAACTTTATTCGTGACTCACTTTCTTTAACTGAAGTAGATTCCATAAAAATGTCACTCGGTTGAATACAACATGATTATTATATTTATCCTACCTTACTCCTTTTCGTTTTTGAATTTATTCTGATTTAAAATGTTGGAAATTTTGAGAACATGCTGAATTTTCTAAAGACTCTATTATTTTGCATGATTGCATTAAGTATTAACAATATCATCAATAAAATTCAACAATCTAAGGTCTTATTTTTTATAATTTCTGTCGTTAAATTATTTCAATAAAAACATTTCATTTTCTAAATAAATATAGTTTCATAACTATTATTAGAGCAATAAATCAGCCCATACGAGTCTTGGACGCTTGGAGGTCTAATATTGGCTCAAAACTATAATCTTCATATATGTAATAATTTATTATTATGTTCATTTCATAAGCATAATATTTCAAGTTACCTTCAAGATTACATCTTCTCTGACTTGTTCACTTTCTTGAATATGTTTAAAATTATCTTTATTCATCATGTTTTTGCAATACTATATCACTGATTTTGTTATTTTGATGTTGTCGTTGAATGAAGCTATTTGCCATTTTAATAAAACAAAGGTTCGTGCTAAATATAGTTTTGCCTGCAAGAGCACCGAGACCTTGTAAACTGGAATAGGGTATAGGTTTTCATTTGAGTTCCTACAATAACTTATAATAGCCACGCTATCAATAAATCAATTAATATCAATTTATTGACTATTTATATGCTTGTATGGATATATTATGCACATTCATTTATTGACAAAAATCTCAGCTGTGTTACTGGGCTATTATCCCATTGTTTGGAAATAATTGTATTAAAATAAAAATGAACAGATGGTGTGGTATATTGGTGGGTATCCTGTAAAATCACTTCACTAGCATGGGCTACTTTTAAATTATTAAAAAAACAATATAAGAACATAAATTATTCAATATGGTTTTTCTTTATTCATTCATTTGAACTTGAAAATAGCCAAAGGCCTAAACTAGTTATTCTTTTGAAATATTTTAAATAAAGGGTACCCACTTTATGTTCTTATATTGGTAGGTATCTTATATTTTCAATATTCTTTTCAATAAAAATTTAGAAATATTTACCTAGTTATTTAACAATTCAACAAATAAATTACAACTAAACCTCAATCAAGCTGGCTTCAGCAAACATCCAGAAATATTCACCCATTTATTGAACAATAAATTACACCTTTTATTCATTCCTAGGCCTTTTACTGAAAATAATTACTTTTCTTATCTTTAATTGACAATTTTTTAAATAGAGTAAAGAGTAAACTAAAAAACTGAAACAAATTTCCAATGATTCTTCAATGCTCCCGCACTGAATAATAAATTATGGCCCCACGCCTCAATTTCATGCTGTTTCTAGTAGTGCGCACGAGACGCAGCTTTCCATCGAATCCTGACTGACGACGATTGAGCGTTCAGTCAAAGTTGGTCCTTGGTGAATGTCAGTTTAGTCAGTTGCCCTGACCACGTTGTCGTGTACATCGACGCTTCTAAACTCGTGTGTTGAATGTAGATACAGTATAATCAAGCGGCTCTAATCAATTTGGAAACTCGTGTCAAACTTACAGAGTGTTTGCTACGTGAAATCAAATCAGCGGGCAATCGGTTTTGATTATGTTCGGTTGAAGTTTTATTACGTGCTGTTTGTAAAATGTTCGACGATTATCAGTGAAGTTTTCTGTTGAAAGTGTTATACAGTAATTATTTATTATTCTACGTTACTATATTTTTAATTCGATTGGACTGATAAGTAGGGATATAGTTGATCCAAGTACCATTAGTCATCTTAATGACTTCCTAGTTGTAGTAGCTTTTGTGACAATAAATACATAACTGATAATTGGTAATTATGTGTTTACAATACAGCTAAAAGATACAGGGTTTTTTTAAAGGGTATCTTTCTATTTATTCATTCATTCATCTGTTAGCAAGCACTATTTCTCACTAATAATTGTTTTAGCAGAACTCATTTTTTACTTTTACATTTAACTTTACTTCTTCATCTCAGCTCATTTTAATGTTAACTTACAATTACTAACCATTCTTAAGTCTCATTCATTTTGTGGATCTTCCCTTATTACCTTCACCCTTTTCATGTTTATCTTTCTATCCTTTTTTTAAAAATAATGATTAAATTTGTTGCAAATATATGAGTTGATGTGTAGGTTTTCCATTCCTAATCTTGATTATATTTTATAAGAGCTTTGAAATCATTCTTTTGACTCGGAACACTATTGAATAGATAAATAAATTTTCATTGGAATGATAATAAATCCCTACAGCCTTCAGAGATATTGACTTGCCAATTAATTAATAGAACTGTTGGTGTTTGCTGTTTATCTTGAAGTAACCTATCTTACAAACAGGATACCGTACCCCAAAAGTCAAATGTCTGCAATGATTGTTATAGGCTACTGTGAATTCAATTTTATTGATCCAAAGTAGCCCATTGTAAAAAGTTTATAACCAATCAACACTCTTGATCGTTGTATTTATCTTTTGATTCAATTAGCATATTAGCAATTTTATTATTGAATCACACATTACAGTAGAACCTTGATTAATTGTCATTCTCTATTACCCAACATCATAGAAATGGTGATAACATCAAAATTTAAAAATAGTACTTTTAATAAATTATGTTTCTTAGAGATGAATGTCTTTTCAAGTACAGATTTTATATATTAACAGTAGTGTGTTTCTTTTCTCTATGGTTTCTGAATAATAAACAGTATAATACATTTTAATACATATTCCCTAAAGTAAAGGGTGTTTACAAATGAATATTGCAGTTTTAACTCTTTATAATATTTGTTAGAATAAACCTACAGGTATAAATCATTTATGTCAAATAATAAGCAACTCAATCAGTTTTATCAAGTACCGTACTATTATACTTTAAAAATGACCACCACTTTTCACATGACACACATCAACTGCATAGCAGAGTCCTTTCCAAAAATTGATGAAGGTGTCTTCAGTAATTCAATCCAGCGTCTTAATTCAGTGAGGTCACTAGATGAAGCCACAATGCGAACGGTATAGCGTTTAGGTTAGGAGTACGTAGAGGCCATGTGTAGCGAGCCCTGTTATTGACGTCCATAAGACGCTTATAGACGGGGAGAGTAGAGGCGGCAAGTGACTGGCGACCAGTATTCTCATTGCGTCACTTTTCATCGATTTCAATGTACAAAAACAATCGGTCTCAATGGAAAATAATGGAAAGTGACGTACTGGTCTGATCACCAGTAAATTGCATTCTCTTATTTCCTTATCTTTTAACCGCTTTACAGCCAATTTTAGCAACTTCAACTAATTCTAGCGGATTGCGTCGAAAATATGGCTCGCGCTTTGTGAACATAACAGTTTGAATCGCTTTTCATTTTTTACTTTAAGTTTAATCTAGCAAAATATTATAAAGATTTGAGACTGCTATATCCATTTGTAAACACTCTGTATTTACTATTGTACCTGTCCACAATATGGTAAATGGACCTATTTAGAATATGGTACTGTAATCACATTTCTATTGTCCGTTTATTCAACTATCTGTGACAGTCCTCGTTCCAAAATTGACGGTTAACAGAGATTCTGCTGTATGTGTATTATTATTTTGACATTTTGGTCAGCTTCCCTTTCCTTGTAATTTGTTGGTTACGCTGATTGAATCCAATTCTTCTCAACTTGCCACTCTGTTATGTAATTCAATTCACTTTCCCGGAGTGGTAGAAAGGAAATCCATTCCTAGATTTGTTTTTTCTGAGATAATTGGAAATTAGAAAATTAGAGAAGGATATTGAAATAGCAAGGTATTAAGGATTCAAACTCTGTCATTAAATTAGATATTGGATTTGGGATTACAAAAATGTTACTTTGGAAATGCTCAACAAGTGAAATTGAGGAAGCAAAATCAATTCCTCATTTCGTTCTCGCTTTTACTCTTTATCGATTAGAACTCATAGTAATTATTGTGGAGAAATGTTCCACTGAACTCTCTATCACCCTCCAACCTAATTCTTTTTCCATTCCACTGCTAGAATAACAATGAGACCTTGCTATAAATATAAAATTAGTTCACTCTCATTGCATAATATATATTGCAGATTTACAATGGAGGGTGCTGGGCTCACATATTTCAGTTTTTTAACAAGTTCATTCAACGGAATTACCATGCAGTACATATCGGGTTGAAAAAATATCTCTTGACCATTTTGTTTTCCTCAGTATCAGGCATTCGATTAGAATTTATTTCACTGTTATACTGAACACCATATAGAGTATTTCAACGTAATTCCCATGCAATACTTGATTATTTTCTAGTTGAAGATGAGGTTTTCTTTTAATAGTATGAGGAATCCTCTACTCTTCCAGAAATATGATTTTCATTAATTACTTGACATTGTTACAATCGTAGGACAGATTTTTGCTCTTCAATTTTCACAATACAGTACTATTAGTCCAGTGAAATGTAATGAATCGTTATGATTCAGATGATGAAAATTAGTGCACGTGAATTTACTTATCCTTCCCATAGATATCTGTTGCCAGCACATGTTCATGGCATGCGAATCAATCTGATGTTGCCTTGAAAGTGTAGTAGAGTAGTTATAGCGACAATCTTGTAGACCTTGACTTTTATATTCAAAGCGCAATGAGAAATCCGCTGCTTTTAGTGCAGTAGACCTGTAACTGGATTCTATCAGACTGTTTTCTCTATTTATTGCACCAGGAAATCGAACAAGATTATTACAGGAGAGGGCTGTAGCAAAGGGCATTCCATTGTATTTTCGCTCCATTGTCAGTTTTCCAATCATGAAACGTGATGTCATGAAAAATATAATCTTTTTCAAGTTGTGATTTGATCAAAGATTGTTCAAAATTTGGGAAGCAAGCAGATTCGAACTATGGAATGTTGATTCACTTCTGACTTCCCTGTTTTGACTGATTGTTCAGAATTTGCAAAGCAAGCAGATTCAAACTCTAGAAATAATGTTGATTCACTTCTGAATCTTCTGTTCTCTCTTCATGTGAAGATGGAAACATCAAGCATTGGGGGGGGGGGATAAAATTAAGCAGAGGCTTGCAAGTTTGAATGATTTAATACAATACACCAATAAATTTAAAAAATAATGTAGCTCCAAGAACAAAACATAACAGATGGTCAAATAGTCTGATATATTTAATTTCATTTTTTAAAACCTCTCCTTTTATAAATCTCATTTAGATTTATTGTATATATTTTTTGTCAAATGGCCAAGAGCTAACTCCTGTCCATTAGATGTATCGAATATCAATGACTTTTCCTGTTTCCACTGTAATTTATTGAATTCAGAAGATGAGTTGTCAATTTCATTGCGGAATTCCCAATATTCCAGTAGGTCAAATATTTTTATTTTGTTTGAGTAAACATCAAATTTACCATCAGTTAACTCACATTTTTATAGTAGAGATCAGTAGATTAGAAACATCTTCATCAAACAATCTGTTCTCTTCAGTACATTCCAATGTCTTCTTCATAAATTCACTATCACATTAAAATTCATACATTTATCAATGTACCAGAACTAGAGTGTGTACAGTCATTATCTCTTTTTCGTAGATTGCTGATCTATTTCATCATACATCAACGTGAGCAATCTATTTTATTCGGTGCATAGTTGTTCTCTCTAATATTTGAGCTTACTCATTGTTCCCATAGCCTGAATTTATTATAATTATTAGTGTCACGCTCACAATTATCATACGGAGCATAATGGTGACATTGCTGTGGCGAATCTAAACGTGTGCAAGATAATGTCCGCGTTTCTGATAATGATTTTGTAGTTTTAGTGTCTCCATGGTTCCGGATAGTTTTGTTTGTAGGGTAGCAACTATACTGGAAGAATATCTTCCATTCAGCTGCTGATTCAGACCATAATATGGTAATACCATGATGATAACTATCCAGTTCCAACTAAACCAGTTTTCGACTTGGACCCGAATTTCAAAATATTGTAGTGGAGTCAATTCAAATAATAGTCAGCAGCGTCACAGCTGATTCTGTATATGTTAGATTCGCTTTCTCTCTTTGACAATCTCCGTGATCCATAGATTACCGGTATTCATTATTGTATTTTGTTGCATTAGTTTTAGAAGGTTTTTCAGTTTCTATGATATCACTTTTCATTATTGCTCGATTTTCATTCTCTGAACTTCTCCCAACTCTGTTATAATAAACCGACACATCATAAGTGATGATCAAGTAGTTGATAAAATTCTATTTTGAACAGTCTATCTTGATAAATTTCTGGATACAGAGAGAAGGTACTGGAAAAATGCATACTATTCTATATCATTTGTTTGCTGACAGAAATTGGCTTCTCGTTGGTAAAAATCATTATAGAGTAGCTACTTATTATCTGAATTTCTATGGCTTCACTAAGCTAGTGCTTTAGCTACTTATTATTCGATATTCAAGGTACCTTGATGCTAAGGACCTCTCTCAGCACTACGTCACTTCATATTATATCCTTGACTGCTGTTCACAATTTGTTGAGAGAAACGGTAATTTTTAATCAATACAGTAGACTTCTGAAATAGGTTATTGCTAATTGTTATTGCTAATATATAAAAATGCATTATTTTCATTCAATCCTATTCTATTATTATGCCATGGCAGGCTCCTGGTTCTGTTGACATTTTCTTCTTCTTAAATTAATCCTCATTCACGAGGAAGTAATCATTCCTATGTTTATTGCGCCTTTGCAAATTTGAGCTAACTGTTGAACCTTGAGTTCAATTATGAAGTCCTAACAGATGGAATTTTCCAATACCTCTGTGAAAAAGATAAAACCTAATAAACATACATTTTTTATTACAATGGACTTTTCAATGCTGTATAATTTCAACCTTTCACTTTCAAATAAACTCAGGATATTATAGCCTGTTTCCTCATTCACTGAAAACAACTGTTTAACTTTCCATTAGTTGACATTTCCACCATATCATCACATTCGATCCGCTCATAAAGTACAGCTCGTCAGCCAACTTTCACACATGTAACTTCAATTTCTGACAATTTCCGTTTACTTTCAGAAAATACTCCCTGTTATATCTGAGTTATAATAAAGTATTTTTTTAAACTTTCGGAGAAAATGTTCATCCAGTCATATTTTAATTGTGCCACTTTGCATTTCAAATTACTTTCCCAGTATTTTGAAATCTTCCATTGGTTTCTGCATTTGAAATTTTTCATTTTCTTCTTTGGTTCACTATCATCTAAAATCTTGAAAATTGAACTTTTCTCATACTAACTTACTAACTGATCATAACCCACTTATTAACTACTGTATCTCATACTAACTGGTATTCACAAATAATTTCATCTCAGATTATCAAATAATAACATTTTATCACAATCAGTCCTCAGTACTATATTTTACTATTTTAAATCAGTTTATTAAATCATCATACTTATCATCAGAAGCCCTGAATTTCAATAAAAAATTGACTTTTATGAACCCAGTGATAAATTTACTGAAATGGTTATTTCAGTATTTCAGCTCTATCCAATTTATATCTACTCGCTTACCTAATTTGAGCAAGCCATTAAGTAAGCAAATAAACATTCTTTGTAGTATTGGACATTCTTCTCTAAAAAATCACATTTTTTAAATACAAATATATTTCAATTACTATTATGGTACTATATAGTACTATAATTATGGTAGTACTGTATAAGCTATTTTCTCAAATTTTTAACAGTTCCCTTTTCATTTTTCAGACACAATAAACTCTTTTTAGGTTTCAAAACATTCGTTAGAAACTGCCCTCATTTTCAATGGATAATACTAGTGGAGAGAGTTTTGATGAATTGAGCTGTGACATGAACTGAGATGTACAATAATTGAGATAATAAGCTTAATTGATGATATTTCGCTCACCTCTCTCATTCAGATAATACATTGAATTCGTTTCATCTCATCCATGACCTTTTGATCCCTTACCTATGGTGTCTTCCAACAGAAATGGATCCAGTAGCAACTACCAAACTGGGACGTTGACGAAAATAGATTGGGTCTTGAGATGATGAAATCAACAACCAAACAAAAATGATGAAAATAAGGCAATACCCTGGAAGGGCTACAGCCATTTCTGACGTGAGAATGCCGTACGAAGCGAGTTGGAAGGAGGTGGATGAAAGATGGGGATTGGGAATGAATACAAGAGAAAAGGAGAAGGAACATCCCAAAGATGTATCTAGGATCGGTGTCAAATTGCCAGGACTCGCCACTACAAGGACGAGGAAGGATTCGTGGAGTCCTGAAACGCATGTTATGGTCTCTTCTAATACTAACGGATTTAGCAATCATAAAACAGGAACATTGAAGAAAAGTGATAGCACAAATAGTCTTGCACCTACCAAAGATATTAGTAATAGCAAATCATATAAAGAAGTTGAAGATCGCTACGTAAAGTACACGGCACAAAATTTGGTTCCTTTGGATAAGAAACCGGGAGGAAGCGGTAAGAGCAATCCTGATTTTCGTGTGATAGAAACTAGTAATGGACAGTTTAGTAATGGCATACAGGAGACTGCGAAACGGAAAAATGAGTCAAAGAAAGTTGTTCAAGATGCACGGTCCGCGGCGAATGTTTCAATGCTACGAAAAGACTTGAGTGATAGGACACTCGGCGGAAGAGGTGGTGGAGGAGGGTTTTCTGGGCAAAAATCGCACCAGAGATACCAACAAGGCAGTGATAGTGATAAGTCTAGTCAGAAAAGTTTCAGTACCATTGATCCGTTGAGTAATAAAGATGGTGGGATGAGTAAGTATAATGGGAAGAGCATGAGGAATGGGAATAGCGTCAGGTTTCCTGACCACACCACCAAATCGGCAGTTGATGTCAGTTTGACAACATCTAGTTCGTCGTTTGATTATTCGGATTTCAAAAACCACGACCAACTGCCAAGGCCTGGCAAATCGGTACCGGTCAATGATAGTTACGACAGGAAATCATTGAAAGACCGTTACGAAGTATCAAAGCAAAGTTTTCGTAAGCAGAAGTCGAATAGCAGCGATGTGTTGAGGGAGTGCGACGATGAAACAAGTGTGGACTCGAGTGAGGATGCACACAGTGACGGCGAGTTCTCGAGTAGTTTGGCCAACTTGAGGAGATCGTTTCGCGGCGTGTCGTTTCGCAACAAGAGTGCGCAGCCGGGCAAGGTGCGACGCGACGTGCCGTTTGAGCGTCTCGACGATGAGCCGACCAACGTGGCACCGTCGCCAACGCCGTCGTCGGCCTCGGAGTTTGTGATACCGCGACCCAAGCTGATCGTACCCGTTCATACCTATGGCATCCGCAAACGACGCACTGGCAATATGTTGCATTCGTCGCGACGCGGAAGTGAGGTCGAGACGGTGCTTTCAGCTGGAACTACCACCTCTGCTGACTCCAAGAAGCATCATACGTCTTGTCCAGGTGAGAAGCTGAAACTTATTATTTATTAAAAGATGACAATAGGTGATCATGATCAGGAACTACTTGAACTTTTGAGCTGCTTGAACACAAATTATATTTTATTCATTGATTATTTGGAAGAATGAATTTTCCATTACTAAAACGAATCTTGAGCTTAGTGTACAGCTAAGTTCAGCTGGTCTTATTAAGACATTAAGACGTTAATAGAAGAACTATAATCTACGAAATTGTTGAAGAATGTATGAACCTCACAGGATCAGGGCAGCTATATCAAATCAGGTTGATGGAGAAATTGAATCCCTTTGATCAATGAATTTCAAGTTCATAATCTTCTTGGGAGCGACTTTTCATGGCCTTTTTCATGGTATTTGGGCCATATCACGAAAGCTAATCAATACTATTATGTACTGTATTGGCTCTGTTGACAGTCAAGGTTTGCCTAGCCTGGAACAGACCTTGCACACCTACTACCACTTCAAAGTCCTTCGTGAAATTTTGTCGATGGAAAGTAGTAACTGAATTTGCTTTCACTAAAATTTTGAAAGACGAATTAGTAAATGAGGTTTTGTTTTGTTAAAATAGAAGTATCAGTTTTAGTTCAACAATAATTATTCTGGGTATCACATCTAGATTGTAGCATACAAGTTAGCTATGCTAAACAAAGTTCTGAGTTTGAAGTTTAACTTCCATGCTTTCACAATACAATCCACTAACTTATAATTTAAAAGCAATAAAATCCTTAAATTTCATCAACTCAATCATCTGATAGAATGATTACATTTTTGCAGACATTTTGATGTAAATTCCGCTCATTTTTCATAGAAAATGTGTACTTCCGAGCTTACAATAGTCAGCGATCTTGGAATTCTCCTAATCATCAGGTACTATATGGTTGTTGTTTCCTATTTCATCAACTCAAATGTATTTTTAATGATGCTGCGACTCTGATAAAGTGGAAAACAAAGCCGCCGTTTGCTGTAATTGAGATTTCAAAGGCCGTGGTTGCGGCCCATTATCAGTCATCATAATGTAAAAGCAAGGACATCGTCAAGTCCTTTTTATCAACTGTTGACAAATAAGTTATGTGGTTAAGAAGATGACAAATCAAGTTATCAATCGCTCCAGCTTTACTTGATTGTTCTTATAATTTTTTTCAAGATTTGTATAGAAAACTCCCCGAAAAAAATGTATTACACTTAACGTCTTCCAGTCATTATTTTTATAGACAATAAAATTTTTTACTATTGACACAGTGTTTGGAGAGATTCAGTGATATTTATTCATAATGAAAACACCAAAATGTAGTCAAATATAACGGATTGATTTGGAGAAAAAATCAAACATGTTTCAACACCTCTGGTTTTATTGTTTCATCTTGAAGGTGACACCATTGATTTAGAAACATGTTTGATTGTGTTTTTCTCCTAATACCGTAAATTCCTAATATACGTCTAAATCTTTATATTTTCATAATTGTTTCTGGTTGGAATGTTGTTTGAATGGCTTTCACTATGTGGATAACAGAATATCACCTATTACTATGATATTATCATGATATCAACTTCACTACTACAAAAAACTTATTTGTATTATAATATATTAAGAAATTCGCATACGTCTATTCATCTATTTGATCATTCAGAATTACACAACTTTCAAAAGAGTACCACAGGCTTACGCCCAAAACGGTTCCAATTCTAATTTATACAACAGTCCAAATGTACCTAGGTTTTGTTTCAATTCAATATTTTTCAATCATACCCTCGAATGTTCAATTCAAACCAAATACACACAACGTTCCATGCAATCTATTGCTTCTGAGCTCCTGGCAACAATATTTGGAAAATGGTGTACTGCTCTACTTAAAATATCAATTTTACTTTTTTAATTTCACCAAAACTATGTATTACTTTGTATGTATTACTTTTTTCTACATTATGTTGCTGTATACCATTTTATTTGCATGGTGTATATTGTTTGGTGTGAAGTTTCGTTGTGTCCCGGTAGTTGTTCTGGAAATTGAGCTCAACAATAAGTTTGTTGTGCAGAGCGACTTGCTATACTTTCGATAGTTCCGCGAGTGATTAGCTCTTGGCAATCAGTTCAGCCAGACCTTTGGCTTTGTTGGCTGCAATTAGCCTACTTCTCTAGGCCTAATGGACATTCAATTCAACCCACTTCCAACAAAACATGTCACCTCCTCCTGGAATTAGATTTCGTTACTCAATGATTGTTCTTCTACAAATTAATCGTCTTTGTATGCTTTCGTGTTTTCATATCAGTTCCTAAGTTTTTGATTCAAGAACCTTGTCTTCCCTAAGTGGGACCATACTGTACTATTGATGTGAAAAAATTAATGTTCTGCTAGGTTAATCGAATTCCATAAAACTCTTTTCTTTCTCATTCTCCATCGTTTACGTACTTCCTTTGCTACAATAGGCGGGTATGTCTTACAGCTTACAATACCATAATCCGGTTCAAGTTCCATGAGCTTTACACTGGATTTGTAGCACAAGTAAAAGTGGTTAGAGCTGCTGATCTGTTTTGCCTGTTGGCAAATCATAATATTCTGGTCCTGTTTGTATGCTTCACAGGCCGTAACGAAGTGTTTGTTGAGTTCACTGTAGTTGGTTTGGTTTATTGCATAACTACAGTCGTCCAGACAGACAGTGAGCAAACCTTTGACTTTTTACGATGGATTGTGAACTAAATCAATTCTTTTATTGCTAAAAGTGTAGCGTGAAACTTGGAAGACAACTTTCACTTTTAGCCAATTCCGCTCTGCTTGTTTGCAAATTGTCTGGCTGTACAGATGACATATTTGATCTCTGATAAATCTATATTGATTTATATGATGTAGGCCTACTAGGATAATGATTTGTATAGTTTTGAGAGAGATTACATCGTCATACGCACGTCCAATCTGTATCGTTATGGATACATCCATCATTTGACCAGATTTGTTGATGAACAAGGTGATTTGAATCTTCAAAATAAATTTATTTTTTATTAATTTGTCAAGCGACGACACTATGCAAATCATGATATAGGTCTGAATCGTAATGCGATTTCATGAAACTGAAACTAAAAATAACTTCTTTTTTAAATTCAGTACCTACTCCTCTGCAAACTTTCATGCATTATTTTGTTGTACTTCTTTGTTTTTTCACTGGTTTGTTAATTTTTATCAGTATTCAAAGCTCAAATTAATTCAACAATTATTCTTCATTGTAAACAACTGAGCAAATGCTCTAACCATGTGAGAGATTAGTTCCAAAGGTGGTACTTGCTTTTTAGTAAGCTCTTGTCTTTGTTTGATTCCCCTTGTGCTTCCAGCAATCCTTACTTTCTTTATGCAAATCAGAAATGCTTAGAATAGACTTAGTGTTGAGAAAGCCTTCTTGTTCTTCATGTAAGTAGAAGAAGAATAAAGAAAGACTACAATTCGGAGTGACATCTTGTGAACTCCCATCATTTTAAACACTTCCTTCTTCCGCAGGAAGCAAGAGGATTGGCAAGTTTATGAATGTGTGCTTAGTGCATAATACTTACTTGTTTCATCAAAGAATTAGCATGAACGAACAAATTATGTAACTTGGTGAAACTTGTTTCACGTTGTTCGTTTAATTAGGAATTTTCAGTAAGAGAACTCAATTAATCAATGTGTGTTTCATGTCTAAACAAGCAGGCCTTTATTTGCATATAACTTGCCTTAAAAATATGACTGATTCATTGTATATTGGTTTTATTGTCCTTTGCAGCTCTACGATTTATGGAAGAAGAGTTTTGTCTGGGTTGTGGCCGTGTTTCGAGCCGGTGGTGATTCGGATCTCACATAAAATTGTAGTCCTCTGCCATGTTACCCTGATATTCATATTGAGCCTCAATATTGGAGGTGAAATTGTAAGGGTCAGCCCAAGTTACCCAAGAAAAAACATAACTATAAGAATATGTTGAAAGTTTTCAGGTTTCTAAACTTTTTGCTTCAGGAGAAAGATCAATGGTCTCAAATTGGACAAACATTGAAGCTCAACTGAACATTGGACTCAACAGTACTTACTCTATTAGAATTGGTTCTAGTTGTAAAAGATGAATATTCAGTGATCTATTTTGAGCTTCTAGAATGTTCATACGTTGAATGTAGTAGGAGCCACTCTGCTGTAAATACGTGAACTAGCACAGCACCATTGAACATGTTTACATGAATCTACATTTAGAAACTGAGAATTAGATCGTTGCTAACGATTCGAAACAGTTGGAGGCGATATGAATATATGAGAAACTAAAATACAATTATATGCAATTTTAAAGGATGAAAATAGAAATACATTCTATATTCTAATAACAAGATACAGTATTGAAAATTTACTATTCTCTAGTAAGTGAATATCGGTAAGAGTATTTCTCATTCTTACTTTTTTGTGTTGAATTTCAAACTTTTTCCATAATTTGTGTCTATTATAAACGTATAGGCGCCGTTAGCATTGTTATAAGAGAAAAAAATAATTATTTCGACAAAATTTCAATGAAAGTTCCATATTATGAATTGAATTAAACTTATTATGCTTATAAAGATGATATGAAAAGTAATCTCCTCAAAAGTCAAAACACATCTGCCGTTTCTTCTACTTCCATTTTGGAGGTGAGACTATTAAAGAGGTGAGCTGTTAATTAATCAGAGCGACAATCGGCAATTAATCATAATTTGACTGTCCAGATGTGAATGACTAATTAATTGGTGACACCTCAACCTCACACAAAGGAGCGCGGCTTAGATAATGAAACGGTGATGCTGTGAATAGTGGGCTGTCTGGTTGGTGGTTGGAGTAGGGTGACTAGACTGGGAGTCTGTGTGTGACATCTCCCCTGGAGGGTCTGCGGTCGGGTCTGCCAGACCCGCGGTCTCCATGCGGCATGCGGTCATCGACCTTCTTGGCTACCGCCGGCTACCCTCTATTACTTTCCTACATTCAAGTTTATGTATTCACTGAATAAAGATTCAATCCTTGTTCAAATGAAGTATGTGCATTCAATATATTCTGGTTCTGGTTTTGTTGTTACTGTATCCACAAAATGATATACAGTATGTAAATTCCAGTCTGTGTCCCTGTGTAACGTATATAATTATTGAAATGAAGCTATTGTAGTCTTTTCGGTAACTTAGCAACAGTCATATTCGAATCAACATTTGTCTACCAACATTTTTTTATACTTTACCGTTCTATGGATTTATAATATTTTTGTAGTTTTTGCATACACGAAGTAATTCATGTTCTTGTTGATGAGACTGTTTTCTCTGCAACTAGCCCAGGGCATTGGTCTTTCAAGGTTTAATTATTTTTGTCATCATCCCGCTGATTAGATGTGATTGCTATGAATGGAAGCACACATATCTTGATACAATGCTATCTCTGTTTACAACATCCATGTGCCCTGCTGCATGCCACTCATAATAAAAGCGATGAATAGTCTTTGTTGAGCAGTGTTGGATTCTGATTCAATGACACTCAGTTGATGTGGTGAGCATTCCATTTCAGATATTTGATCATACTCATACTTACCATCCTATAACTAACATTATGGACCAAAGAAACAATTATCTAATCTATGATATAATATATAAGACAAACAGTTTTATGTTGCCATCAACTTCATATGAAAACTTTCGCTCAATCAATCAATTTATTGGAAACAAAAAATGCAATGTTGGGTCCTGCTCATCTCGTAGGTTTCAAGACATTATTTATTGCATTAAACTATGATATAAAATACAAGATTACAAAAAGCAGAATAAATTGTAGGCTACCAAGTTGAAAATTATTTTCAAGAAATGAACTGAAATGAAATAAAAGCAAAGAAATTAAAAAGGTGTTATCTATAAAAATATGTCAAGTTGTTTTGGAAGCAGTAGAGTAAAAACTTGAAGATATTGCTTTGAAAGTTTTGACAGTAGAAGAAAATAAGTAATAGATAATCGCAGATTATCATACAAAATATCCTCTCAAAATGATCTAATCAAAATATATATTTTTTTTTTGCTGAGGCTGATGTCCTCATGAGCTCTAGAGGTACGTGGGTAATCAAACGGATGACGATGAGAGATGTGCCAATTCATTATTTTTCACGGATAGTATCTTTGACAGTAGAGTCTCGATCTATCTGACTCACGCAATGTTTTCTTCCACTTCCCTTTCACTTTTTATCACAGAAAAGGTACAAAAAAGTGAATTTCATCTTTGCCTTTGATGTTAACTGATATAAAATAAACTTCTATACCAATACTACGATACCAATATGGATTTTCAAAGCTTCAAATTTTCAAAGTTTTTGTATTACCAACTTTGTTCGAATTATCAGAGAGAAAATATAAGTTATTATATCTAATATAATAACTTAAATCTTATACTCTCTACATACATCTATACGAACTTCCCCCGACTATTTCAGGTCAAGTAATCTAGAATCAACTGTACTGTTATGTTATTTGTAATGTGATGTACAATGTACAACACAGTACTTCTACTACATTCTATAATTCCGTAGAGATTTGGCACATTTAGCAGTTGCCTACACTCTGTATCCCGTTATAACTTCATCAAAACTCTTTTTCTCACCCACCTACAGTGAAACAGGTCGATAATCTGAATTATATGCAGTTATTTGCGAATCGGGCAAGTCATTTGTTTCTCGAAAGATTTCCATTAGCTACAGATTTTTTCGCTCAGTGTGACCACAGATCGGATCTTGCTGTTCGTCATTTGTTGAGAAGGCGTTTGACACTAGCGGCGCAGCGCCTCCGCAGTCCGCACGAAACGTTCCATAACAGTATTCAGCTGCTGCTCTGCTGCATCGCACTCTCTCTATCTGTCGGCTATCATTACGGTCTGCAAGACTGGCAACCTGTCAAAGAGAAATTGAAGAGATGAAGAGCAAGATAGTAGAAGAGAAATATGATACAGAAGAAGAGAAAGGAGAAGGAAGAAGGAAAGAAACAAGGAGGAAGATGAAAAAATCACTAAGAAATAACGAAATGGAGATGAAAATACGGTGAAATAGTTGAAGTAATAAGGAGTTGAATGAGGATAGAGTAGAAACATTACGAAGTAGGGAATTCAATTTCAAAATTCAAAAATTAATTAATTAATTCAATTTATAATTGTTTGGTAAAAAGATAACAGAAAAGAGAAAGAAGAAATGAGATGTTTGAACAGCTGGAGCAATGCTGCTAGAAAAAAAAGAAATAGGAGAATGCTAGATGAAATATAGACTAGGGGGTGCATGAATGAAGTGATTCTGAAGTGAATATAAATGTGGGAGTCTGGATTTCGAAAACAGAAAAAGGGCTGTGAAGGAGAAGATTTGAATGTCTGTATTCAATCTTGGAATTCAAGGAGTAGCAGGAGATAAAAATGGAACAAGAATGGAGATGTAGTAGATGAAGAGAAGATGGAGATCCTGAAGATCAAAGGTAGAGGCACAAGTAGGATAGAAAAGAGGTTGAGGTAATGAAAAAGAAAAAAGAAGAAGGAGAAGAAGAAATAAGAAATAGACAAGTAAAAGAAGGAGGAAATAAAAGCAGGAAGAAAAAGAACTAAGAATGAAGAAGTTTGAGAAGCGAAGGAAAGTAAGAATGAGATAACAGAAGGGGTGATGATGAGGAAAGAAGAAAAATAAGTGAGAGACGGTACCTATCTGACACGGACTACTGACCTTCTGGCTGCTGGCTGCTATTGCGCTAACTTGTCGCTCTAGGTTCTAGGATGAAAAAGAAAACTTGGAGTGGTCGCCATGACAAAACTGGAAACGCATTTCTTTGTGCAAGTTGCCGTTCTGAATGATAGAAGTGAATGTGCACCGAGCTTTGTAGAGCATCAATCTCCATCATCTCTGCAATCAGAACATATCCGGTTATTTTTATCACTCCTAAATGATGTTCCTCAACAAAATCAACAAATATTATCTTCTCCGTGTGTTGTGCTTGAATTCAAATCAAAATCCATTTATTGTCTACGAAATAATTTATTAGCCTTGCAATAAATAGTTGGTAAGAATTAGAAGTTTGAATGGAAATTTTAATGTAAAAAAGTTGATTGTATGATTCTGATAGAAAAAGTATTTGTTGCTTTTTGATTTTACGAATTTAAAACAGTGAAAATATTATGAAAAGCATGATTAGCAGGAGTAGAGTGGTGAATTCATTTTGTACATTCTCCATTATTTATGAAATTCACGCATTGGAGTTCAACTTTTGCTTGGCTTTCTAAAGTTATTGACAAAATTGAAGTAAGGATGTATACATTCATTTTTCAATAATACTATTTATTTCTCTTCTGTTGCAGGTCAGTACTGTTGACGTTTTGGAAAATTGGTTGGAGGTAGGCTTCAAGATTGACTTTTGAAGTTTATAGGTGCATATTCTCATTTCTAAATCACGGTTGTTGACATTGGCTGTATGTTCTTTCAATTTCATTCAAATTTTTCTTTTATTCACTCTAGAAATTTCACTGTGCGATATCCCTTAAGCAGCTTTAGATTATAGTCTTTATAGGTATGCTTCACATTATCGAATCCTTTTTCAAATAATCCCTTCTTCTTCTTGGTATTTTAACACCATCAGTCATTATCCAAAGGTATTCTCATTGAAAAGGTCATGGTATTGAAGAGCTATGATCTTCATAATAATATGCGACCTACAGCTACCATGAAGCAGCTATTTAGACGAAGGAGAACATAATATAGTACAGTAGTGTTCAATTTCTTTGAATGTTTTCGACTTTTTGTTTATAGGATCTTAATTCCAAGTTCAATATCTTTGTCCCGATCGAATTTATTCTTATGACAGCATCCTATCATGAGACTAATCACTAAGTCACTAATCACCATACTATATACTACATGAATTTCCATTTTCAAGCTAAATTTAGTAATACAGCATTTAATTTTAGTAATTCAGTAATATTAATTTATTTCGTAGTAGTATTTAGTTTCTTAGAGTAAGAAAACTGTGTCATATTGCTTGGCTTTCTTACCCCCTTGCAGTGTTGGCTCGCTTTATTACTGTAATTGTGCATACAAGCCATCACTATCACTTACTTCATAACTCAATCCAAATAAGTCTTTGAAACTGAGCTGACTCGATTTCAAATCGACTGTTCGCACTTATTACGTCATCGTCCGGCTCGAAAATATTACTTCACTCAGATTAACACATTATTACTTTGTGGAACGGATGCATGGAAGCAACGTAGAGTAGTTTTAGGCCCAGTGACGTTTATTCGCGGCACTGCGCGCGCGTTCATTACTTATGCCCATTGAGAAATCCGTTATCACACAGTAATAGGCTTGCAATCCGTTACTCAACGCCAATGACAAGTAGATTTTATTCATTACTCACAAAAAAGTAAGAGAAGCCGCCATCTTCTTAGATCAGTTAGATATGAATTTCAGATTAATTAAAAAAGCGACGGCATAGATATGCTACAAGCTACAATGCTCATGAAGGATAAGTAACAACGAGTAGATTTGTTTGCTCACAATATTATTCTATAGGATATTACAATATCACAGTAGTATCACATAGGGAATTACAGTATCTATCTTTATTTTTCTTAAATTGAATTTTAAAGCCAAATTCGATGTAACTTTATCATACATCACGGTATTTGCAGCCTAAAATACAACTTTTCCTGCTCCTAGAATTCTGGGATGAACCAGAATTCACAACCATACATACCATTTGCCATTCGACCTCAATAGCTTGTTTTAATGCATGTCCCTCATGGTTCTGCAAATCATAAATCAATTTTAGAAAGTAAAAGTCATTCAGAAATGGTTCGTAAATTATGACAGAGTAAAATGATATGCTAGGAACGAGTTCATATCAACTGAAAAGAAAATCAGTTACGAACTCTATATGGATGATATACTCCATGATATCCACTTGTGCATAGCTGTCCTTTTTCCATTCATGGTTGATGAAAAACGTGATTCTTGTCAAGCAACATATCTCCCAGGCATTGAGCTGAGTTATGCTAGCAATGTGAAAGAGGGCCCGCATCATATATCGGCTGTTAAGTATTGGACCATCTGGCTTGTTCTCTTGTTACACAACCAAACAAAACATCAATTGTTCGAGAGTTGGTACAGGATAGAGTTACTTATTCGAATTGGAAAATATGAGATTTATTAGCCGTTGAAGAGGGGACTAAATTGTTTATTGGTAGATGGATCCATGGATCTCAACTTATCTCTACAGAGCTGGAGAGCTAGAACCAACTCCTCTTTTTTCTGAGAATAATGTCCACTTCCATATTTTTCTGTATTTGTAATTCCTTCCAATTGATTAAGAACACTTACAAAAAACCTTTTGTTCCTTATATAGGTTGTTAAATAACTCAAATACAAAGTGAACATTGGATTGATGAACCAATCAATACCAATGTGATAATTCGATCGCAGAGTTTTCAATTTATTTTCCTTCTGTTTCCACTCGTTATTCCCTTCCTACTTGATATTATTTCTGAACCGTCAAGGTCTAGATGGTTTTTCTCAAGTCTCAGGTTTCGATTCTGTCATTGTGATTGTATAAGGAAGTCAGCTGTTAGTCTCACTCGAGTTTGGTTATTAAATAACCCGGAAAAGTATCTGGTTATGAGAACTATTTGTTATGATTCGGTCAATTGAGAAATTAGTAGCGATTTCAATAGGGAATATCTACTGTCATTCGTAAGCGGCCGTTCATTTTAGATTTGTTATTGTTTGCAATTAAGGTACTAAACATTATTTTATGATTATTGGTTGGATTTTATATTCTATTATAGAATTATTCCAAGATTTGTACTACTATATATCCAGAATGGAGTGGTCTTTTAATATGCCTTTGAAATGGAAATGTGACACATCCTACAATTATTATATCTCGTCGAATCTGTCTGTTGGATAAATCGTTGGCTATTCCTGAGGTAGCCTAGAGATAATCATTTGAAATTTCGTCATTTATGTGATAATGCAGTTGAAGAATGTACGGAGATATTAATGCAATGCTACACCTGAAGCACTACAAAAATTATGAAAACAATTCTTAGACCACAATAGAGATTGTATCTCTTACAATTAATGTTGGCAATAGGAATTTCATAACACACTGATAATGTATAATTTCTGCTTTATCTGGACATCCTAATTTATTTGCAGCTTACAGCTATAGAGGAGCATCAAACTGTAAAGATAATAATCTTGATTTCATGACTTGTTGATATTTTCTTATCTTACAATTTTCCCTTTAGGTTGCATAGTGATATTATTTATCCTAACTGTTCACAATTCAAAACCAGTGCACCTTGGAATTTAAAAACTCATAATTAAGAAGTCTAATTAGCAAGTCATAATCTATTAGAAAATATATTCTTAAAAGCTAAAAATATTATTTTTCATCTATACTATTAATAAATTCAACTATTAAAATTATCATGAGATTTTGCATAAAGATTCTGAATTCACCAAGGATTGTTATAGGCTTATTTTCATTCAATCAATAAGTTCTTATTTTAATAATTAAAACAAATTGATTCAATTTATGATAAAAAGTTTGAAGATAAAAACTCAAACAAATTAGTAATAGTACAATATAAGTACGTCGGGTGGAGTACATCGGTCCGATATAATAGCGTGCTCGATTGAATGCTAAGGTCCCAGGTGTTAAGCTGCTAAAAGCACTTTTTCCACGAATTTTCAACTTCAATGAACAGTATTCATGTAATTTTCACAAAATAATACATAATTATTTTATTCATGTATATTTGATAGGATAATTCTTTCAATTTTCACCATGGAACTATAAAACTATTATTCATTCTATTTGTATTTTTCACAGTTCCTTGCGGAGCAAGGTTTAAGATTTCTCTTACTCTTATTCTACGATTGGTTGATAGATTTACTATCATCATTGTTATTAAAAAAATATATAACTGGTAATATGATAGATTCTACAAAAATATGAGATAGGAGGCATTGAATTATTCAATTACACTTTCCAATGCAATATCATATTTCTTATTCGCTCTTTGTCTTTTCAATTTCTATGCCGTCTTGTATTTCAAGATATTGACCTCAGAAGTGGTCAGAAGTAGATTGGAAGTGATTGGATAGCTTGTCGGTGAAAGTTTCCAGATTTGGTTGTTTTCAATAGAGGCAACTTAAATATCTAGCATGTAATGGAATATCCATAAGCTTGATACCTATGCACACTTCACACTTGGTTTTCACGTGGAAGTAGCGTAATTCGGGCGGCTCTACTTGCTTCATTCAAACACATTGAAAATATTTGAAGATTAATACCTCCAATGATACAATTGAAAGTTAACAAGTAGCTTGAAGGGTGTAAGTTAGATTGAACAAGTCCATCAACCTCCATAGTTTATTCCAAAAATGTATTTATTTTTAAACTCATTGAAAACTTGAAACAGTATTAAACTTCTTGAAACAGTATTTGCGCTACATAGTAAGTGATGCTATAAAATGCAGTTGAAGTTGAGATTGCAATGCAGTTGAAGCTGCAATATGCAGTTTTCACCCTCAGCCTCCAATTATTTATTGCGAGCACCGCCACTAAACATCTTCTTCACTCAAGGTCGACTGATTTGTGATCCGGTTCCAGTTCTTCTTTTTTCTCATCTCTTTTCAAGTTCAAGTTTCACTTTTTGCTTTTATTGATCATTCGCTCGATTTGGTCGCATCCCTCTTTCCAATCTTGCAATATAATAGATAACTGCTGGAGTAATTCCTCTTACATGAAATATCATTGATCCTTTTTATAAATCACTCAGGCCGTTTATTCATGGCAGAGATTACTTTGCTTTAGTTTTAAAGGTCAATTTTCGGTCTTCAGTCACTTTGATCCTTGTAATTTTGATTAATATTCTTATATTGGTAATTGGGAACACTTAAATACTAGTCAACTTGTACTGTAACTTTACTAGATAAGCGATTATCAGAAATATTGGCTCCTTTCTAGCTCATGTGCTATTGAAACCAACACTTGAAATATAAGTTATTATAGATTGAATTTAATATGGCGGTCACAGTCTAGAAACACATACCATGTAAAACTTATTGTTTATTAGATAGTTTTTTAATACTGCTTCAATATTGGCTTAAATTATATAAATATCCCTTGGGGTGGAAATAACTTTCTCAGAAAGTAGCCAACTATAATAAATAAATAAATGTTTATTTCCGAAAAAAAACTAAAACTATTACATCAATTACAAAAAATATTAGATAAATTACAATTACATACAATAGTTAGTTAAAAAAATTCGTTTAATGTGTCCTCTACTTGTTTAGTTTTTTCTGTGTGAAAATTGACCTATTCCACTATGGCGTACGGTACCATGTTCTAGAGTAGGTTTTGTTTGTTTTTTTGTGCGTATTAATTATTAGTTAGTGTTAAGTAAGTTATTAGGTGGTTAGTTGTTGTTTGAAATAATGTTTTCTATGTTCTGTCTTCCTTTGCTCATCAACCAATTGTGTACTATTTGTTTTGAACTTTCTAGGATGATTAAATGTGAACTATGTGAACAGCTACAATGCTGCAACTGTTTTTATTGTAATAAATGAGTATTGAGTAATTAAATAATGAGTATGGTTCTATCAGAACCATAAATATCAACAATCGTGACTCAGCTGATCATATTTTATTTTTATTCATTCATATTTATTCAACATATTCTCCTTATCAGGCTCTAAAATTAATTTTGCTTGGCTCAACCCAACATGTGTAGTAAAATAGCTGCTATACTAATTTATCTACTTCATCGATCTAAAATTTGATGCTCTCACTGAATTTCGCCTCACAGCGACTTATTTTTGATTTAGGGTGACGTGAATTGTTCAAAAGCAATTGTAAACAATAATTAAAATTCAATTTAGATATATTCATCTTCCTCTCCATTCTCTTCTAAATTTCTCTCCCTGGTGATACAAAGTTCATATCCAGTTATGCAGGTAGTTCATCACTTTGTTGGATTCCGAAATGAGGTGACATGCTTGTCTTTACTAGTTTTTCTTTTGTTACGTGTCTGAAGACCGTTAAACGGTATCCCAGTGGAGTTTCACATGGACTTATGGCAGGCCAAGGCGAGCAAAGAGTTTGTGTCGACGACGCAGGCGTTGGAAAAGGTCTTGTGTGAAAGTGAGCTATACGATAGATGGATGTCTTCTCTTTTCATTATTTAGTTGAACGTCCGACCCACTTTTTCAATTTTCTCCCTCTATACTTTACTCTCTTTTTCTCCCACATATTCTCTGTTTTTTCCCTCTTCCGAACTCTGTTTTTCTCTTCCTCTTCTCCACACATTTTTGCTCTTAATTGTCACTTACTGTCCCAACTTCATCCACATCCATTCAGTGGATAAAGTAGATTCATTTCCCTGGTGCGTCTTGTCTTGCATTGGTCTTTCATTACTTCTTTGTTAATTCCAGTTCTTATAATTTCTTGGAGTATCCGCTCAGTATTGTCTTATCTTGTATTGAGATTGTTACTTATTTTATTCCTTTCTCAATTTCCTTTTTTCTATGAAATATTCACATTTAAATTTTTTATAAAAATTGACATACTTTATGATTTCCGTACTTTTATTTCATGTTGATCCAGATGAAACCTTTTCTAAGAATCTTCATCTCATTATATTGTGGCTCTCTTATGCTTGATAATTCATTATAACCATTTTCATAAAGGATGAACGTACGATTATGACAACTATCAAATTGTTGAATTTGATAGTGCTGGAGCACTATCATGATTAGGTGGATGTGCAAATAAAAAATGTCATATGCAAACTATGAGATGACTGCTTCACAGTGAATGAATGTGAATTTGGGGTTGAAATAATTTGATCTTACAATACCGTACATGATATTGTAAAATATATTGTATGTTGTGATATACATATATGGTATATGTTTGTCCTGGGCCTGGCTTGCAAATTCGTAGGAAAAATGGATTGGAATAATATAATCAATGAATTTCAGTTCAATAAGAAGGGTTTATTTATTCATTTATTTAATCATATACAAATACAATCCAGGTAAAAACAACAGGCATTTGCCCAAAACTGCTTTAAACCTTAATTTGGAATACACAGTCTAGAGGAATATGAATTCATTAATATACATTTATTCTTCCATTGGATAGATTTCAACAAAGTACGTTGTTTTAAAGAAAATATCCTCTTGTCCTTCTGGAGATTTGTGACATGCCCACACCGAGGTAAGCCTCTTGCTTTCTATTCCAAATGCAAATCGAATGTCAACGGTCAAGTAGAGTCAATTTGTCACACGGAGAGCATTGAGCCAAACAGGACTGCATTCGAGTCGAGAAAAATGACTCCAGTCCCCAATGCTAATGACCTTCCCGCTGCTAAACAGTGACTGAGCAAGCTGAACGATCTAAAAGGACATTCACCGTCCCACAGCTGCTAGACGAAAATAAGCTCTTCATAGAGCTGCTTTGGAACCAAGCTCACATTGATTTTTAATATCAAGGGCAGTTTCAGGCAGGAGCTGCAGGTAATGTATGTTTACGATGAAAAGCAAAAGAGAGAGAAGAATAGGAACGTGAAAAAAATTAAGGTAGGAAGAAGAAAGTAAGGTTTATAAAAGAAATAGGAGTAATATACGCTGAATAAAGAAGTTAATTCATTTTCATTAAATATATTCATTATTTTCATTTATTCTTTCTAACCGCAATTGAATAGTACTTGCATAAAATGTTTGGAAAATTGAGCTTCTTAGTAGGAAAAGTTAAATTGAGAATAGAATCTGATAATCATTTTGCAGTACTGTAGCAATAATTTAGAGCTATATTTTAAGAGTTACTCAATAAACAATACCGTGAACAATGTATTCTCAAAAAACGATAGGTTTTTTCTGTTACCAAATTTGAAATGATCTGTAGCTAAACATTCAAGCCAAGCGTTCATATATCCAAAAAATGATAATAGAAAATTCTCCACACGTGATAGCTTGATAGTATCCAAATCGAAAAACTTGGGAGATATATCAACAATCAACACTCATCAGTAAGAAGTAAGAAGTTTACAAAGATCTTTTGCTCAGCCTCAATATATACTATCCTCTGTTTTACTCTACGAAGCATGGTTAGTTCTATAAAAATAAAACATATTTTGACCTTTTATTGAGGCATTTCATAGTTACAACATTGTGAAAGGTTTCAACATGATTGAAGCTCCATGATCTACAATGAGAACAGCTCAAGGTAACCCCATTTCCAGCTGCTCATCGTTCTTAACCATTCTCAATTATTATTATTCCAGCCTGAAGGTTGGAAAATGGTAGAATAATTTTTGCGGTTTGTTTTCGTTTTGAAGTTTGTTTGTTTCTGATCTATATATAATAATTGCTGTCAAATTGGAAAAAGTGGGTATAGCGGTCAATCGTGTACTTTCATCTTCTGTCACTGTCACTTTCGTTTCTCCAGTAATATATTATTGTGTTGAAGATCTGCCATGGAGCAGCAAACAGCTTTCGTTTTTCTTCGATCGAAATTATTCAAATCGAAATTGAATCATTTTGGTGTTGATTAATAACGAGCTGAAGGCTGAACGAAGTGGACAGCGAGAACCAGATGTTAGGATTGGTCTCTTTTTGAACCTACAATTTGATTTTCACCATCATTCGTTTTTTTCTTACAAAAAGTATTGAAAGCTGGAACATTTTCTCAAACTTTCACCATGTGAAGAAGCTATTTCCAAAAAATAAAGCTTTATTCGGATATATTTTTACAGGTCTATCCGTGATTATTCAATCATTAATTGAATTTATTTTATTATTGATCTTTGAATAAAGTTACCGATCATCCATCAATCACTGGTATCATGGAACAGTTTGTCAGTTAATATTTATACTTCTCTGTCATAATTTTGATCAATGGTTACGAAGGTTGATAATCATAACTGTGTATGAACTGTGTATGATCTTAATGTTGTCTATTCAGTGTCAGTAATTATTTATTCAATTAAATTTGTTTGTTCAATTGGTAGCTCTACGGCAATAAGAACATTTTAATTGAATGCATCTTTTTGTGAAAACTATGGTTTGCGTTAATATAAAATACCTGATGTTCAGCAAATCATAAAAACATAAAATTATCTCTTTGAGATAAAAAAGTTTGAATTGGAAAAAAATATGTTCAAATTCCTCTAGAGATACCCATGAATCATTCAATATTATTATTGACTGCGTTTTTAATTTTTGTGACAGTATAAACCTTTGTCATTGATTATGTTGTACTAGTACTTCGGATATATGATGGAATCCCCTTCTGCAAGCTCGTCATTTCTTAGAGTGCAAGCATTCTGGGATTGTCCAAACATTCATGACTCATTGCAAGGAACTGTATTATTACAATACCAAGGTGACTCATTAATCATCGGGTGGAATAAATAAGAGTTGAGGACAGAATGTCACGATTCTATTCACCGGTTTCTCTGTCAACTCGCGAAAGTTACACAAATTATTCAAATGTGCTAAATAGCTGGGTATTTGGCTTGGAAAAGGATCAAGGATGTGGGTTAAAGAACTCTATTCGTTCCAACAAACAACAAACACGATATTTCGCAATCGTTTCATTGATGTCTGGAGTTATTTACAAGTTTTAAAGTTCAACCTAGTAAGTTTCGTTGAAAATCGATCACTCAGTTTTTATAATCGATTCTTTAGATTAATCTTATCCAAGTCTGGATTGGTTGCCTAGCAACACATAACTAGGATTGCTCTGATTGGTTCCTGTTATAAGTTGTCAGGTAACCAAACCGAACTTAAATATCTTTATTCACAAGCCTCCTTTACAAAGCTCCAGTTTCATTTACAGATTCAAAAATAAGGCCTGTACTTACTGTAGTTTCATCTACAGATTCATAAATACGAGTACTTGTACTTCCATAACTTCTTTTATTGCGATATAGTAAATGTGATCCAAAATTCAATATTTTTCAAACATTTTGATCTGCCATCTGCCAGGGTGTTATAACACTGACAACCATTCAATCTGGATCAAATGAGACAACATTGTCTTGCAAGCGGTGATGCCAAGACACCCAAGCCTGACGTGTTTCGAAAGTCAGTCAGCTGTATCTGATATGATTTCGTGATGGTGCTCAGATCAGTCGATAGTGCATAACGATTTTTACACCGTCTACAATCACAACCATTGTCATTTTGCGTTCGAATCACTGTAAAGTACACACAATAAGCGCATGTAATATATGTGCAATATGACTATATACAACTGTATATACAGTGCTGTTCTCTGCACGATATGAGGTGAAAGTTACTCAGATCACAGCTGGAAGTTTGTTACCCACTAGGATTTTGATGCAGTAATAATGAACCAATAAATGCAATTTTTATGGGTCGAGGTTGTAAGCGAGTGATGAAGTATTGAAGTATGATGAAAACACTTCTTCCCTAATTCGAAACTTTGAGTCATCTAAAAAGTATGTTAATGGTGAAGTGCTTCATAATGTCCTTTATTCTTCCAAGCACCATGAGATTTTCCCTAAAAATTCAATAATATCCAGTCATAACTCAAGCCAAAAAGAGGCCTAGGAGTCTTGCCAATTAAAATGTATCAGATAAGGTGCCGAATAGGAAGAAGACTAATCAGGAGGCTTTTAAATGTCCCCAAAAAGGATCCAGCCAATAGAAGATATGGATATTTTTATTCTACCTGGGGTCTTCAACCGTTTAGAAAGACTTATTTTCTGCAAGATCAGTCAAAATAGGGTTGTATGATGAATTATAGAGCATTTAAAAATAGAACATAAAACTAAAACAGTTCAATGCATTCTTAATAATATTGTAACTCTTCAATTATGATTATAGTTCTAGAAAGGTTTATAATAAATATCTCAAGTCCTGCAACGTTACAACTTGGAGTAGCTGCACATTGTGGCCTATTGTCTTTGGATAGACAGAAGGAAGCCTGCCTGCTATTACTTTACATTACTATATACATTGCATTGACTAGTAAAACAAACCACACCCACCCAATGTCCATGTACTTCAATTTCTCAACGACGCCTTCAAGTTGTTTTTTTCTCTATCGAGCTCCTTTCTCTTTCTCAATCACACTACTGCACATATACATGTCTCTCAGTGCTGGCCTCCTTGGTTGGTATATGGCCTTCATGAGACAAAGAAGGGTGTGGTCCAAAATATCGGGATAACGGTGATCGGTGTAATTGGCGATTCTAGTTCCATTTTATTGCGGCTATTTTATTAACGTTCCTACGGTTGCAATTACTGTAAATGTCATTTATTTATTTTTAACTTATGCTGTAGTATTGCTGGACTTTAAACTTCTAGACTTCTTTTGAAAAGCACGGAAAATGCACTTCTTAGTTTACTGATCCGAACTCCATTTTGAAGCTGAAAAAGGTTTCGGAGATGTGATTAAACTCTGGCTGAACAGTGAACTGAACACTGTCAAGATGTCCCTCAAAATTTGTTTTTTTTTATCTTCTGTCATTTTTCAAATGTAAGATAATTCTCACAAGACACTATTGAAAATAGATCAATAGGACTTCAAAGTTCCAGATTGTATTGAGCATTATTCCCCTGGAGTCGAACCCTTGGAGGAATTTCAAATTTTACATTTTTCTGCAGTCAAATGGTATAAAAAATAAAAAAGCTTGAAATAATTTACTAAATTTGGATAAATTGTTACCCAGTTCATGATGAAACACAGAGAGATGATTCAAATACAATTTATTTTGAAATTCTATACAATAAAAATAGGCTGGGAAACATTTTCCTTGTTCAGATTCGGCAGAAATAGAATTCGATTGAAAAATAGAAGAAAAAGCGAATTTAATGTTTTTCGGACAGACTATAAAATATGAAGGACAACGCTTTCAGAGGTTTAGAAGGAGAAGGGTGTCCATTGATTTAGAAGAAGAGCAGAGAGATTGAGAAGTTCAATATTTAGTATTGAACATATCAAATGCCTAAAAAGCATTGCTTGAATCTCTATAAAACACTCATCGACCAGGACCTGATGGAAAACGAACACTGTTACCAATATATATTGTGATGAATCTTTCAAATAGATCTCATGAGAAGAGAGAAAATTGTGATTACCTTTTAAAATGAAAGAATTTGCTAAAGGAATAGTTAGCGACCGAGCGATAAAGCTTACTTATCAGTAACTGTATATTAGATAAGAGTACCGTTCTGTACTGAATCTAGAAAATTATTCAATAAAATTATAATTATTCTGCAACTAAAGCACGAATTATTTATGAATTGCTCATTGAATTTTGAGGTTACACTTTGTTTACTGCCGATCAGATGTTTAAAGCAGCCTGAACACAGCTGACTGATTCAAAGTATTGTCAAATGTCACGCCAGTTTCACGCAAGGTATAATATCATTTCTAAAAATTAAAAAACTATCAATAAAGGACCAAGAATTTCGAATAAAAAATAAAATGTATGTATTATCGTTGAAATTATTTATTACTTAAGAAATTATATTATAATGTCAAGTCTTATTGTAACTAACTGGGTCATAGCATGAAATTATATTATTGGTAAAAACTGCAGAAATTAATTATAACAGTCTCAGACATAATAAAAATTGTATAAGAATATTAATTTATTAATTATTACTTCAACTGAACCACATGGTAATTAAATCTCTTTGGCAAGCCTAAGCCAATCATAGTGCATAAAAATAGCACCAAAAAGGTGATCGTTTGAAAGCAACACATGTTAATCTACTATCAGACAACAAACCTGCCTTATCATATACGCTAGCACATGTACATTGTATGAGAGGAACTATGTCTAGAAGATTAAGCAGTTTTAAGAATTACACAAATTGAATTATTATTGTAATTAAAGGAATTATATTCTACTGCCTGCCACTGACGTCACGTCTACGTCACAATCGTTCTACCAATGGCAAATTTTCATGCAAATTATTACATCGAGATTCTCAGAAGAAAGGTCTAGCCAAGAAGCTTAGAGAAAAAGACAGCACTTCCCTTTTGAAATCCTCACCGTTCAGATCTCTTTATAGTTACCAAGACCTATTCGTAAAAAATTCTTGTTCGATTTTATATGTTTTATTTGTGAGCCAATATTTTAGGCCAATCTATTTGTTATTTGTAAATTTATTTTCATCAATCGATAAATTTAAAAGTCTAAAGTTAAATCATCCCTTAATTAATTTTGTGAAGGAAATATTAAATTAAAATTCCCCACGTGCTGAAATCGAAGCCTGGACCTGCTGCCGATCAAACGATTTTTGATCTAAAGAAGAAAACCACGACCGCCAAGGAATTTCACGTGAGTTATAAGTTTAAAGGGGCCCCAATCTATGCTTCGAAAAATATTACAGTGCAGAAACATAAATTTTTTCTTCGTTAAATTATTGGCCACGCCGACAAGCGCTTTAGCATTTAAGAGCCTAGAATTTATTCATATAGAATTTCTAAGAATTTGTAGTTGATTAGCTATCCTCCGCTGCCAGAACCACGACCCCGAGCATTTTAAAAATATTTTATAATTCATTTTTCACTATTTTTTCAAAACTGTTAAATTTTATCAATTGTAAAATTCTGTCGAATCACGCATGATATCATGCAAGTACAAGAAAATTGCTAATCATTTTTGTTAATGTTAAACCACTTTCAATCTGTAAATTATATTCTGAATCTGCACTGTGAGATCATATATTTTATTATAATATATTCCAGTTTTGTTAATTCGTTTTCTGAGTTCGATTATTTCTTAAGCCTGTCAATTATTGTGTCTGATACATTCTATATCATCAAGAACCGATCGAATACGATCATTGAAATAATTGAATTAAGCTGGATATTGGAACAGGTCTAAGTGGATGTAGCGAGTGGGGTCAGATCGAGATATTTATTCTTTGTCCTTACCTGCTCATATATCAGCTTTTATCTGTTACCAACCTCGACTTAGGAGCGAACACATCAATTGTACAGCAGATGCAGCCAGAGATCATATAAATTCCTACAATAGAGCTTAAAACCCGACAAGACTCTGTTCTCGAAGTATATTCTGAACGATGTTTGGTCCAAGTACCGTATTTTAATCCTTCAGAACTTATTAGAGACACAGTCCCGTAAATTATCTACATCGGGATTTTTGCTCGACCTGTATGATTTTGTATGCTCATTCTTCACAGGTAATAATTTTAAGGTATCCGTATTCAGTGTTTAGCGATCGCTACACTACTTATAAAAATTTCATCATTATACAATCTGTCATTAGAAGAATCAAGGGTGAGTGAGCGTTTAGGCCTCCCGCGATTCCGACAATTGTATTGAATCTTGTAGTGAGTCAATCAGTCTGGTGTACACTCAGCGTCCACGTACGCAGTTACAAAATTTATAGCCTCTACACCATTGATTCAGTACAAGATTCACCCTACATATGTGAAGCCATTAAAAAACGCACCACATGATTTGCCGGCCCAACGTGAGGCATTTAAATACAGCTTCACATGATTTGGCGCCCAACAGTGATAGGTATTGAAGAGGTGGATAATCGACTACGAGGATTATTTAGTTGCTCAGTATACTATAGCGCTGACAACGGGAAAATTTTTTGAAAAAATTTATGGTTGTGAATTTCTTCAAATTTAATATTAACTGTTCACTGTTATATAAAATAACAAGACGTACCATACCCAATTTTTGAACAGAAAAAGAAATTTATCGATTGATGAATTTTTAGAGGAAAAATCGAACTCAGAATTTTATCACGGTATTGTGCTATTCGAAGATTGGTCATATCATAAGTCATAGGTAGAAGAAATACCATAAGAAAAGTCATATTATTTTATGAACATTAGGTCTATATTAAAACAATTTATAAAATTTTACGGAAAAGAGGATTGAAGTTATCTACATTTAAAAAAAAAATTTTTTTTAAAGCATAAAGAGGGAAATAAAATTAAATCACGGATATATTGCGGAATAATTCAAACAGAACACTGCTGCTTTTATATAAAATTTTGCAAAGAATACTAGCCCTATATATAGAATTGCGGCAAGAAATTATAAGAGTAAAATATTTATAATAATAATAATAATAAATTATAAGAGGCGTACCTGTATTACCGCATAAGTGTCCATTGTGTATCCTGTATGTTCTTGTCATTTTTATGTTAACGATATTGCTAACTTGATTCATTTTATCACTGAACACATTGCTAAACCACTTTTTCTGTATTTCACTCACTACGACGCTATAACAATTTCTATTGGATTTCTTACCAATTATTTTGTATATCACATCAACACTTTCACGTTTTTTATTCACTACACCTTTTCGTCGCGTTATTTTTCCGCAAACCATGGCAGGAAACGACCAGGTCAATCCAAGTCTGTCGGACACCAAAGACATCTCACCCCGATTGTTCGCCGCCATCCGCATCTGCCACCGCATCCGCCGATTTCCATCCACATATACTGGATGACTTGTCGTCGACGCAGGTGGAGGAGAGCTGCATTCTAGTGGAGGATCCGTTGGCCGCCCAAGAGCCGGAGGATGAAACATCGGGAGAGCATACGGACGATGACGCCCCAGAAACAGGAACTCCCACTTCTCGCACCGTTGCTTGGATAAAGAACCAGCGATTAACCGTTAACCATGCACCCGTTCCCGCCGTTGACTGGACCCTCATCCTGAAAGAAATAAGGAAAACCAATGAAGCAATAAATAAAACAAATGCAGAAATAAACAATCTAAATGAAAAAAGCGACCAAACAAAAGAAGCAATAAACAATCTAAATGAAAAAAGCGAACAGATAAAGGAAGACAACAAACGAACAAAAGAAGAATTAAAAGAAGACAACAAACAAAACAAAGGAAGCAATAAACAACTTAAATGAAAAAAGCGACCGAACAAAGGAAGAATTGAAAAGGGAAGTTCAAGAAGTAAAGAAGACAAAATGAACAGGGTTTGGAAAAGTTGAGTCAGCGAATGGACAAAGCATTCCATGACACAGATAATACCATCAAAAAATTAGCTGAGTGTCTGGATAAATCAATTTTGGAAACCAATAATCGATTAGATAGGATATCCCAAGATATGCACACAAAAACAATTAACATCAAAGTCAGCCTAAAGGAACATGTACATGTGGAGAAGGATACAATGAAGGAGGTGAAAGTCAAACAAGCAAGCGAACATGACACATGTATGGGAGACCAACCTACCGAGAATGTCAGGACTGAAGTCGCGCCGCACCCCGCAGAACGCCGAGAGGGACCAGCCGACATCACCCGCCAGGCCGAGGACGACATCCATCAAGTAGAGGGACAGCCCGTACCGCCGCGCGCCGACTACCAGGAGTCCAAGGACGCTGCCCACCGAGTGGAAGAGCAGCCCGGACCGCCGACCACCCACATCATCGTCAATTCACCGCGAACAGCACCTGAAACATGTGAAACCAATACTCGTGAAGATCGCCCACTAAACAATAGAAATGAAACGGAAACCCACAACAAATCGAAATCACAATTGAAAGTAAAAACCTACAAAACAAAACAACATACAAGCAAAATAGTAGTTCAACAGAAAAGAAGAAGCATTAATAGAGTTCATTTACACCGCCGTCATGTTAGGCTGAAATCGTACATCAAATCTTTTACAAGCATGCATGATAGGAGAAAAATATTATTAGGAAGGACCTACAACCACCGCAGTCATGTTCGGTTAAAATCAAACAGACTTTACACCAGCATGCAGGAAAGAAAAATATCATCAAGAAAAACCCACAGACACCACCGGCATGTAAGGTTTAAGAATAGCAAACTACATGTCACCAGCCGTCCAAGAGGAAATGAGTTTGTAGGAAAGATCTACACCACCGGCACATTCGTTTTAAGCCAAGTTTGACAAAACGGATAGTTGCAAATTGGAATTAGACCTTGAAATAAATCAGAAATCAAATTTAGATGGGGGCTTGAGGAAATAATTTTGGAATCATCTGGAAACTACGTTGTGAATTACCTCAACTATCAAACTTCTTCATAATCACAGCCTACCCACCGAATCATATCTTTGCAGACTAGCATCTTTCTAATGCAGCCTAATTAACATAACCTAAACTTCGCCGCATCTCAGCTAATAAGGAAATATTATTAATTCACTTCAAAAGAAGAAATTGAAATCAACTTTAAGTCAAGAAAACAAAACTGAAAACAACTTTAAGAATTTACCAACCTGATCAAGCCATCCACCTCATGTCACAGTCATCACAGGAAAAATCGCCTAGTACAATCCGCACAACTGAAAAACAGAAACAAGAATATTATATTATCAACAGAAAATATTTGTAAATTAGGAATCAGATGAAGTTAGTAGTGAATAGGAGGAAAGAAAATAAACAAAGTTTATTTGGAAAAATATGTAAATCTAACCTCGAAATACAGAATCGATAGAAAAATCTATTCAGAGCCAAAGCCTGTTCGATAATTTTCTTCGTCACACCAACCAATGTGTGCGAGATCATAGTCAATTTCAATGGAATCAAAGCAATATCGTTATTAATTAATGTAACCTATTATTTAATGTGAAATTATAAGTGAAAAACGCAACCAAAAATATATATTTATGTTAAATTGCACGGAATGCGCATGTTATATGTCATATAAATGTATCTCTAAAAAGCTCAAAAGAAAATGAAATTCTTACCTTCAAATGTGAAAATTTATTATTGTTGCATCAAAAGATCATGAATTGTAATTCAAATTGATAAATATAATCTTGAAAGCATAATATTTGTAACCAGCATTGATAAAAATCAAAAATCACTTCAAGTGTAACCCTGTTTGTACACAACGTACTAAGCGTAAAAAAGGAATTGCTCAAATCAAACGGTAGACAATTGTCAAGTCACCGAAGTTAAATCACACTCTCACCCAATTTATGTAAAAGCCAGAACAAAGAGTCGAAACTTGTAATAACCATGGAAAATGATGAAAATCTATATTTGTTGCAAATACTGTTTGAATCCTAAGAGGATAATATGTCAAATTTTGTATATTTGTTATAGTTATGGGTCTGCTCATAAGCCACCCGTGAATGGAAGTTGTGGAGTTGTTTTAATGAAGGATCCAAAGAGACCTCTTTAATTATTGTATTTCGATTGTATCCAATGGAAGGAACAATCAATTATTTATTTTCTCGTAGCCAAAAGTGCACAATATATCGTTTTTAGTGTTAAGTGTCGAGTTTTTGTAGAAGTAAGGAGATGAAATAGTGTATTCATCACAATATCGGATTTTTCAAATAGTCATTGTTTCGACTCGTCTCCCAATTACCTATTTAAAATATCCTGGGGGCTTTTGTGTGATGAATCTTTCAAATAGATCTCATGAGAAGAGAGAAAATTGTGATTACCTTTTAAAATGAAAGAATTTGCTAAAGGAATAGTTAGCGACCGAGCGATAAAGCTTACTTATCAGTAACTGTATATTAGATAAGAGTACCGTTCTGTACTGAATCTAGAAAATTATTCAATAAAATTATAATTATTCTGCAACTAAAGCACGAATTATTTATGAATTGCTCATTGAATTTTGAGGTTACACTTTGTTTACTGCCGATCAGATGTTTAAAGCAGCCTGAACACAGCTGACTGATTCAAAGTATTGTCAAATGTCACGCCAGTTTCACGCAAGGTATAATATCATTTCTAAAAATTAAAAAACTATCAATAAAGGACCAAGAATTTCGAATAAAAAATAAAATGTATGTATTATCGTTGAAATTATTTATTACTTAAGAAATTATATTATAATGTCAAGTCTTATTGTAACTAACTGGGTCATAGCATGAAATTATATTATTGGTAAAAACTGCAGAAATTAATTATAACAGTCTCAGACATAATAAAAATTGTATAAGAATATTAATTTATTAATTATTACTTCAACTGAACCACATGGTAATTAAATCTCTTTGGCAAGCCTAAGCCAATCATAGTGCATAAAAATAGCACCAAAAAGGTGATCGTTTGAAAGCAACACATGTTAATCTACTATCAGACAACAAACCTGCCTTATCATATACGCTAGCACATGTACATTGTATGAGAGGAACTATGTCTAGAAGATTAAGCAGTTTTAAGAATTACACAAATTGAATTATTATTGTAATTAAAGGAATTATATTCTACTGCCTGCCACTGATGTCACGTCTACGTCACAATCGTTCTACCAATGGCAAATTTTTCATGCAAATTATTACATCGAGATTCTCAGAAGAAAGGTCTAGCCAAGAAGCTTAGAGAAAAAGACAGCACTTCCCTTTTGAAATCCTCACCGTTCAGATCTCTTTATAGTTACCAAGACCTATTCGTAAAAAATTCTTGTTCGATTTTATATGTTTTATTTGTGAGCCAATATTTTAGGCCAATCTATTTGTTATTTGTAAATTTATTTTCATCAATCGATAAATTTAAAAGTTTAAAGTTAAATCATCCCTTAATTAATTTGGTGAAGGAAATATTAAATTAAAATTCCCCACGTGCTGAAATCGAAGCCTGGACCTTCTGCCGATCAAACGATTTTTGATCTAAAGAAGAAAACCACGACCGCCAAGGAATTTCACGTGAGTTATAAGTTTAAAGGGGCCCCAATCTATGCTTCGAAAAATATTACAGTGCAGAAACATAAATTTTTTCTTCGTTAAATTATTGGCCACGCCGACAAGCACTTTAGCATTTAAGAGCCTAGAATTTATTCATATAGAATTTCTAAGAATTTGTAGTTGATTAGCTATCCTCCGCTGCCAGAACCACGACCCCGAGCATTTTAAAAATATTTTATAATTCATTTTTCACTATTTTTTCAAAACTGTTAAATTTTATCAATTGTAAAATTCTGTCGAATCACGCATGATATCATGCAAGTACAAGAAAATTGCTAATCATTTTGTTAATGTTAAACCACTTTCAATCTGTAAATTATATTCTGAATCTGCACTGTGAGATCATATATTTTATTATAATATATTCCAGTTTTGTTAATTCGTTTTCTGAGTTCGATTATTTCTTAAGCCTGTCAATTATTGTGTCTGATACGTTCTATATCATCAAGAACCGATTGAATACGATCATTGAAATAATTGAATTAAGCTGGATATTGGAACAGGTCTAAGTGGATGTAGCGAGTGGGGTCAGATCGAGATATTTATTCTTTGTCCTTACCTGCTCATATATCAGCTTTTATCTGTTACCAACCTCGACTTAGGAGCGAACACATCAATTGTACAGCAGATGCAGCCAGAGATCATATAAATTCCTACAATAGAGCTTAAAACCCGACAAGACTCTGTTCTCGAAGTATATTCTGAACGATGTTTGGTCCAAGTACCGTATTTTAATCCTTCAGAACTTATTAGAGACGCAGTCCCGTAAATTATCTACATCGGGATTTTTGCTCGACCTGTATGATTTTGTATGCTCATTCTTCACAGGTAATAATTTTAAGGTATCTGTATTCAGTGTTTAGCGATCGCTACACTACTTATAAAAATTTCATCATTATACAATCTGTCATTAGAAGAATCAAGGGTGAGCGAGCGTTTAGGCCTCCCGCGATTCCGACAATTGTATTGAATCTTGTAGTGAGTCAATCAGTCTGGTGTACACTCAGCGTCCACGTACGCAGTTACAAAATTTATAGCCTCTACACCATTGATTCAGTACAAGATTCACCCTACATATGTGAAGCCGTTAAAAAACGCACCACATGATTTGCCGGCCCAACGTGAGGCATTTAAATACAGCTTCACAATATCTAATACTTAGTTACCAATCGTAAATATCATGTTAACTCGAACACTATGAAAGCGACGAATCCGTAATATTAGGCTATTAAGTCGCACGTAAGATAGGTAAGAGTGTAAAAAGAGAGAGTACCTAGTGAGAGTGTATTAAGAAAGCGAACTTGTGATGACAAAATTGGTTCTGCAAATAAACAGCTAGGCTACTAAAGGTAATCGAAAATCCATCGATAATCGCTAATTTCCAAGCCACCAATAAATCGACTTCTGAATAACGGCTCAAGCTGCAACAGATACAGTATTTACAGAACTTGGTACATCTCAGTTTCATTTCTCATTTTCCCTCTTCTTCACTCCTGTTCAAATTCGTTTGAATTTCTCTCTCATATTCCTTCTTGTCTTCTACTATACTTCTCTTTGACTCTTCACTCTTGTTCTCATTGTAAAGTTGATGATTTTTTTGTTTGATCTGCATTTCACTTATCAAATAATCAAATCTTTTTTATCTTTCCCCTACTCTTCTTCAAACTTTGTCCATTACCTCGGCTATCCTTATGTAGGCTACCATACGTAGGCTATTATTATTTGTACTCTGTTCCGTCTTTTTATCTCTTCATTCTTCTAACTGTCTTTTATTTTCTTCCTATTTCTGTCATTCCGCTTCATCTCCTAAGTCTTCTCGTTTTCCTCTTAATCTTCGGAGTTCCATTTTTTCTTCATCTTTCCCTTCTCCGACTGTTTCTTCATAGTTGATCTTAAATGTCAATATCTATAGATAGCTGTTGTCCATTATACCATGCAATAGTTTTGTTGAACTATTCTGTGATTGGCGACTTTCACTAGAGCAGTAAACGGTTTTGTAAGTGATTCGTTCGAGTTGAAGAATGGTCAGTGCTTTCTAGCTTCTCTTCCAAATTAGTTTACAGTAGCAAACAATAAATAAATGAACAGTTGTTGGTATGTAATGGCAATTTCAGTCGCTTTTAAGAGTCTGATATAGCAAAATTTTGTTTTCAACTGTAACTCTCCAGTCAAACTAGTGATTCTCCATCTAGTTATTCTAGTAACTTTTTATTTTCCTAGTTACCGATTTTAGTTTATTCGAATGTAGGTGTTCGTGTCAATAAAGATAAATACGAGAGTGGAAAATGTTTGAGGATGAGAAATAAAGAGAAAATAATATTGATGGTTGTTTACCTCATTATCTTGTCTTGTGGGATCGATTTCTTATCTCAAATCCTGGTGACAAATTTGAACTTACAAAGCTGCTAAAACAATTTTCCAGCAAGCTCCAGAACTGCTGCCGTTCAACACCATTGAACAAATGATAAAGTAGGTGTTGGTGTTCCATTTCCTTCATTTTAAGGTAGCCCTCAGAGAATATGTGATTTCAAATAGTTGAAAAATACGAGCAGTTTCAATACAAAGGGAGGTACAGTATCAATTATGTATAATTACTGGAAATGAGCTTCATCAATGAATTGTTGAATAAAAACTATTTCATCTCCAAAATGGCAATTTATGATTTTTCTGAACCATGTTTTAATTGGAATTTGCTTTTATAATGTGAGCATGAAGAAATTGCAATCTGAATAGAAATTGTATTGAAATTATTATACAGTATATTTTTCAGCCTATCATGAAATTGTTGCACTGTTTTCAATTTTATACCCATAAGCAATGTGTTCATTTCAGAAGATAAATCTATCTCCTAGTATAGAAGCATTAACCAATACATTTATTGGTTGGGTTGGGTGAGATGATAAATACATTGAATATTATCAAGGCTACAACCTCATCAGTAATCACCACTCATTATTATCAAACTAGAATCGCCATTCTAACTTCTTTCATAGATTATTTTACTTCAATAAACTGTATTGAACTGATATATACAAACTACTGTATTTTTATTACATATTAGCACGTCTATTTATAGAGATACTTTTGTTATAATTAATAATGCTGCCTCGTCATGAAATCACTAATAGGTAACAAACGCATTTCCTTGTAGTTGCTCTAAAAAATGAAAAACGTGTTTCATGGAAGGGGAGGGTACAAGGTCAACCTGTTCTAACTAGAGCAGCAGACGTTTTTAAAAAGGACGAAATAAAACTAATTTTAGAATTATTCAACGTGATCAGGAAATCAGCTAACAATAGAGTGATTGTGATTATTATTTATGATTATAGTGTTATGTGTGTGATGGTTTGAATGATCTATATCACATTGTAACTATAAGTTAGTATACAATTTGTGAGTGCAATACTTGGTTAGTGTTTGAATAGAATGACTAGATTCATTCATTTGTGAGTTGTGTTGCAATATTGATCAGAACCATGCAAAGTTGAGTAGCCTTGTTTAGCTCTTACAATTGAAAATAACAGCTTTGCAAATATGAATGTAAGTGGAATCTGAATTTTTAATTTGAAATATGCTTTAATTTGAAAAATCTATTCTATGGGTTCAATCCTATTTTTAAAGGAACCTGTCCTAATCCTGTTTTAAAGGAATAGTAATTATTACTATTCAACTAGTGAGTGTCAAATGCCACATTCTTCAGGCCGTTTTTAATTCTTTATTAACCAGAGTTTATTTAGGAGCAAGAGAAACTATGGTTTGACTCGAGAATGTTAACTAAAAAACAAAAGGGTTTTGAAGCCAATAGAGTTTCTAACCCTCGGTTAAGGATTTAGGATAAAGTTAAGGATAAGGATTTTAAAGCCAAGAGAACATCACACCTTCAGAATTTATGGAACTGAACAAAACAATTTAAGGTACCCATTATATATTATCTATTGTAAATTGGATACCCAAGAAGAAGAATACTCCCTCCAGCCCTTCTCTGGATTCGCCTCTGCACTTGTCAGAGGCACTGTGCACTAGTGGCTACACTAGTGTACGAAATACAAGATGCTAGCTACTATGAAGTGCATTCATTCATCAATTATTTTTATTGAAATCGGAAACTTTGGTTTACATTGACGAACATTGTTTTGAAAGTCAAAGTGAACAATAAAATACGAAAATATTCAATGTTGTGTGTGTATACTGTATAGAAAAATATTGAAGGCGTTGGGGACGATCAGAAAGAGGGCAAGCCATTCAGTGTCAGCAAGACAGTATCCGTTTTTGATTTGGATACGCAAAATGCATCCTCCCTCTCCTTCTGCATCATCTTTGTAGGACGAGGACTCATCCACCCGTGGTGGCTGTCTGTCTCTGTCATGCTCTCTGCCTGCCTAAACTGTCTCTTCCTCTCACTATATCCTCTGAGACTGTGACTATAGAATATAGTCACATTCACTATGCTGGCATCATTGTTCAAATTGTAAACATCAATGTTATTAATAAGAAATGCTGACAGTTTTAAATGAATCTCACTACTATAGTGAATTTCTGCTACTACAATGCTGCGTAGTCACTGTTCTCTTCCTTAGAACACAGTGCTATCTAAAGGAAAAAAATTCTTTGATTGAGCTTTTGGATTTTGATCTGGTGTTCATTAGAATGTTTAGCTCTTATCCAGTTTGTATTCAGTTCAAAAATTCGTCATTTATATTCAATAAATGTTTTTTTTTGTTTATTTGTTTTTTCATCAATGTATTCACTTTTTTATTTTCAAATGTATTGATTGGAAAATAGAAGGAAATGCATAATTCAGAGCACCAGGAAAATGGAGTATTTTGGAAGTTTTTTTTTTAAATTTCCACTGAATTTTGACTAATATATTTTGTTTGTGTTGTTTTTTTGCAGAGGGGAGAGTTGAAGTGTCAAGAGAACATAAGTACCTGAGCACATTGGCACCGGGAAAGGTGTTTGGTGAATTAGCAATCCTCTACAACTGCAAAAGAACTGCCACCATCAAGGGTAGGTTTCAACTTTCTATTCATTTTCTAATACAACTTATTTATTTTAATTGTATTGTTATCTATTGATGCTTTCCGAAATATGGTTTGAGTTTGATTATTTTAAAGTGGGTAACGTACATCACCATATTAGCTATTTATCCCTTTTGTATGAGCATCATCAGACACTCGAATGAACAGTTTTTGGACGTTATTCTTCATTGATTGATTCATACAATAAGTACATCATCAAAATGATAGGGAGAGAAAAAAATAAGGTAACCTTGTGCTATTCCTCTCCCAAATTTATATAAAGCTACACGTAGTCCGAAATAGGTTAAGTCTTGTAGTTGTTCACTTCACAAAATTTCCAGTCCTTAATTATTTTCACAAAGTAGATTTTTATTTTTGAATTTAATTTTTTATTTTGATTTCAGTACTGGTTCGAAAGTAATTATTGAAATGAAAGATTAACTGAAAATTGATTCACAATACTGCGTATTTTTGCTATTACTGTTATTATTGCTGCATACTGGGTACTGCCTATTGCTATTATCATTCAATTAGGTTACAGTATAAGTTTGCTAATATGGCCTTGTAGAATAATTCCATGTTCCAAGCTGGAGGGTTCCGTTCGGTGGTATTTTTTTGGTGAGAGTGATGCCCACAGTCATGTGTTCTAGGCTTGTGCGTTGATAATGAGGAGAATAATAATTTCTTATGATATGCCATTTATATCAATGCTGACGCTGAACGTTCGCAAAGATATAATCATATTAACGTTTATAGATAGAATATTTACGTATCAATCAGGGGAGGACATTAACATTTTGTAGTATCTACATTAAAACGATGCGTTTTATACGGTATTTAATTTCTGTTTGTCTATCCTGTTCAGCTGCTTCCGACTGTAAGCTATGGGCAATCGAAAGACAATGCTTCCAGACGATTATGATGAGGACGGGTCTCATCAGGCAGGCCGAATACACCGACTTCCTAAAAAGGTACCTATGATTTTTCAATAGCATTTGACGTATAACCTATGTCATTATAATAATAATAATAATAATAATAATAATAATAATAATAATAATAATAATAATAATAATAATAATAATAATAATATAATGAATGAAACATGTATGTTTACTAAAATGAACATAGATTATACATGATCACCTTATAGTCCAGTCAATATAGACTAAAAAAGGGGGTGTGCTTGTAATTTATATTGTAGTATTATATTGTCCATTTTTTAACCGAATTTGTATTGTCCTCAGATTGTAGAGCACAAAAATACGCCCAGAGGGATTCTGAATTATACATCTGAATGGTAACAATTGGAAGATATTGTTGATCAAAAACTAAAATTCATTAAAATTGATTTTCTTCAAATTTCACTCATTTTTGAAAAATCATAACTCAGTACTCATTAGATATAGAGAGTTCTGAATGATCTCATTTTATTCAGAATTTTATATTCTAAAAAAAAGGCAAGAGCAAATTTTTCTGTCCGATTACGAGATTTGGCAGAAATAGCGGAAAACTGGAAATTGAGCCGAAAATATGAGTTTTTTGGGCCACTCTGTATCTAGCACAAGGAAATTTTGCATGAAGAAATTGGTTCTGCAATGAACCCAAATAATATATTAAAAAATCAGAACTACAATATAAATTGCATGCACCAATGTATATAGTGACTGGACTATTAGATTGTTTATAGAACTCATGCACTTCAAGATGTTTTATTCAAATTCATCACAGAGTTCTAAAAGTTATTTACTATTTTTCATAGAAAGGAAACTGATACATTGCTGTACTGATAATGATGTTTTCTTTGAAATGTAAATACTGTCATTGCTTAGTATAGAATCTTTTTCCAATGAACCCCGTCACTTCAAGTTTGTGATGATGATAGACGTTAAAATTAGGTGTTTTCAAATTACAAGGAGCATTGTTGTCAGGTATACCTGCAAATCTATATGAGAGCGCTCTACCTGGTCTCAGATTGTAGAGCACAAAATTACGCCCAGAGGGATTTTGAATTATACATTTGATTGGTAACAATCGGATATTGTTGATCAAAAGCTAAAATTCATCAAGATCAATTTTTTCTTACAGTTTTACTCATTATTGGAAACTTACTCAGTACTCATTAAAGATTGAGAGTTTCGAATGATCTTATTCTATTGAGAATTTCATAATTTAAAAAAAGGCGAAAGCGAATTTTTCGGTTACAGGATTTGGTAGAAAAAGGTGGAAAATGAACCGAAAATACGAGGTTTTGGGGCACTCTGTATGCACAAGGAAGTTTTGTATGAAAAAAATTGGTTCTGAACTTCTCTTATGTATCCTAACAATGTGTTAAAAAATCAGAACTACAATATAATCAGCAAAAACCAATGTATTCGTGACTGGACTACCATTCTACAGCATTTCATACTTTTAATGATAATCTGAAACTGATGAACATACGTTAAATACCACTCAATAATAAGCAGTTGTATTTGTAGTTTTTATCTACATGTCATAAAATAAAATCTTGAATTTGATTAGATATGGAGATTTTCTATTTCAACCCACAAATAACTCAAATGGTTCTCGTTTCTTCAGTAATGTGTTACGTGTCACAATAATCATAAACATACTTCATGGATTGGCTTGCTTAAATCATTTTATGAATCTATGGCGAATGCCAGAGTTTCTGGGTGAAATTATTGCTGCTCAATTATTTAGAATCCATTGAACACGTAGCTTTATGAAATATGCCCAATCGTATTCCGAGATAATATCAGATGATCATTATTTTTTTAGATAAAATTTTGTGTGCTGACATTATTGCTGCCAGTAGTTGATTAAACATTTGGATTGATGAAAACTCCAGAAAATATATATTTGAATATTTTTTGTTTCAAAATATTGTGATTCAATGTTTGTTTGATTTGTTACAGCGTTCCAATATTCAAAAACTTACCAGAGGAAACACTTATCAAAATATCAGACGTTTTAGAAGAGGTAAGAGTATTGAGTGTCAAGATGTAGCTTGTATAGTAGTGAGGCAATGAATTAGTTACATAGTGCCACAGAATACAAATACAGCATTATAGAAGTTTTCTCTGATAGTGCCCACATTCACTTCAAATATACAGGCTGTTTACGAACTCCCTACCAATGCTCTAGGGCATTGTTCCTGGGTGAGAAACATATCTAAATATCATATTTAAATTGTCCGGAAGTCTTCAGTTACTCACACAGCGGTCATTTTACTTTTTTCACTTCTTTTTTTCTAAATAATGGTTGAACATACGAAATTGAAACTCTGCACAATCATTTATAACAACTAGACAAACTACAAAATAATATGACAATTTTTCAAATTAATAAAACAAAATGGCGGCCATTTACATTTTTTTTCTTAAATAACTCAGAAACCGTTGGTTTTACAAAAAAATCACAAAAATAACTTTTTTTTATTAAATTCAATTACCTATCGATTGGTTCACCCCTTAAGAAACCTGTTGTCTCCATTTCTGTAATTAAATAAACTTTCAAGCGCACCCGAGTAATATTTTCCACAATGATTTATTTTGTTTGAGGATATAAATTATTTTCATGAACATTACAAATTATTATTATTATTTTCAAATTTCCTTTTCTAATTTTTCAGACTTTTTACAATGAAGGTGACTACATTATTAGGCAAGGTGCCCGAGGTGATACCTTCTTCATAATCAGCAAAGGAAAGGTGAGCTGGACGGTTTATTCGTGATTCGATTAGCTAGTAGAGACAATTTCAGAGAGATATAGTTTGATTAATTGTTGGCTACTGGCAAACATATTAACTCACTAACAGTCACTTTCCTTAATCCACTATTCAAGTCAGCTGAATAATATTCTTTTGAATGCCTTGAAAATAATAAAAATAACAAAAAAGCAAACTACAAAACTGAATAAAGTTATAAAACTAAGCGTGATAAACTAAAAAAAAAAAATTAACTAATAAACTAAAAACTAATAAAATAAAATAAAAATAATAAAATGATAATCAAAATCTGAATAATATAATGCGAATTTAGATAAAATTAATTGAAAAAAAGAGATGCAAAAATAAAATCATTACTAATAAGAGGAAATTTATATAAATTTTATGAGAGATGAAGATGCTGATGATGATGATGATGATGCTGGAGATGATTCTGACAATGAAGATGATGATGATGACTATGGAGACCAGGGTGAAGAGAAAAGAAGATTCAAAAAAAAAGATAATAACCTACATAGAATTACCGGCGGAAAGATGGTGGGTATAGGGCTGCACAAGCTTTCTTGAACTGCAAAGTTGACAAATGAAATGGATCAAGATGAGCTCCACAAAGATTAAAAAGACACATCATACGATTAACTGGAGAATTATAGTGATTATTGGTTCTGCACTGAGGAAGCTGGAACCTAAAACTGGAACGCCGAGCCACTTGGGGGACATAGATGTTAAGCAAAGAAAGAAGGTAAGAAGAATCAATCCTTCCATTTAAAAGATTATACAGGAATACAAGCAATCTGCAGTTACGCGATGCCCCAAGGGATTGCATTTGAAACATTACTCTCAGATCAGAAGTTGGGTAATTGAAAGGACAAACTGCATTGAAGTGTTTAAAGTACAAAAATCTTAAAATTTATTCTGGATTTTCTCAATCTCCACACTCTGAGAAACTAGATAAGGATGCCACACCTCGGAGCAATAATTGAGCAAACTTTTAACAAGTGAGTTGTACAACAGAATAAGAACTGAAATTTCATTGAAATGAGAGCAAGTTCTGCGAATAAATCCTATTTGCTGGCACGCCTTGGAGCATAAATTTCTCAAATGAAAATGAAACTTAAGCTCAGAATCAAAATACACTCCAAGGTCCTTAAATTGATCAACACGCTTGACTACTAGATTATTGATAGTATAAACAGGAACCTGGGGGTCTCTCTGCCTTGTGAAAGTTACAGTAGCGCATTTATCAATGTTGATCTTCAGCTGGTTTTCACTGCACCAGCAAAATAAGCCATCCACATCACTCTGAAGCATTCGACAATCATCCTCCGACTCAATCACCTTGTAGATTTTTACATCATCGGCATAGAGAAGGCAAGAAGAATGCTTTAGGACTCCAGGCAAATCATTTATGAATAGCAGGAAGAGTAGAGGACCCAGATTAGAACCCTGCGGAACGCCTGACGAACTAGTATAGAATTTAGACTGGTTACCACCAAAAGAAACAGATTGAACTCGGTCAGACAGATACGAGGAGATAAGCCCAACACTTGGAATGGAAAATCCAAAGAGTGACAATTTATTGCACAACACCTTGTGGCTCAGAGTGTCAAAAGCTTTAGAAAAATCAGTGTACACAGTATCAACACGCAAACCCCATCAAGATAGGCTGATACCTCACTTCGGAAATGCAACAAATTGGTGACAGTAGATCTCCCAGGCAAAAACCCATGCTGATGTTCAGTCAGTAATGGTTTAACATGACCAAAGATTTTCTTATAAATACATTTTTCAAAAACTTTAGCAAAACAGTTTATTATAGAAATGGGCCTGTAGTTATTGATAGCTTGTCTACTACCAGCTTTGAAAATTGGAATCACTTTGGCCTGCTTCCACAGATCTGGGAACGTAGATGTCTTTAGTGCTAAATTGAAAATGAATTTAAGTGGTTCCAAAAACAATTCACAGCAACCCTTGACAATATAAGGTGGGATACCATCAGGGCCAACTGATCCTACCCCCTTGAGACTTCTTATGGATAAATAAATATCATCTGACGAGATTGCATCAATGTGAAAAGGAGAGTGATTGATCAGGTTGTCTCGTGCTTCAGTGTTACTGTCACTTTTGCTAAATACAGATGAAAAGTATTCAGCAAAACCATCCGAAATGTCATTGCCAATGAAAACTCTATTATTCCACTTCATCACATTCTCAGTACGTCTCATTTTACGTTTATTGTTAATGTAGGTCCAGAAACCTTTCATATCACCCTTAACGCTCAATTGAACCGAATTTATATAGTTATGATAGGCTGCGGAAATTTTTCTTTTCAAACCTGAACGTAGTCTCCGGAACTCCTCATCATGATAAGCCGAGACTCTTCTCCTCCTGGCACATCTGTTCTTTCGTTTTATGTCACTAATTATATCCTTGGTAAACCATTGGGGATACTTACCAGTTGCATTAGTAACAGCTCTCTTTGGAACAAATAAATCAAAACAGGAATAAATGAGTCGATAGAATGATTCGGTTGCCCCATTGACATCTGAGGACAAATAAACTCCAGACCAATCAGCATCTCTTAAAGATTCATAAAGACCAAAGAAATCAGCTCTCCTGAAATTATAGTACAGTTTGTACAATTCATCAAGGTGATCAGATCCAGCGCAAATTATTGGAAAAGAAACAGAAAGAGTTGGATGATGGCTATCCTCAGCCACAAGAAAATCATCAGATCTCACCACCTCAACATCAAACGAGCTCAAAACCAGATCCAAGGTTCGACCATCACCATTCAAAACCACATTACGAGACTCCAAACCAAGCACTCCCATGAACTGACCCAAAGCGACCGCCAGACGAGAACCGCCACTGAAATCAAAATCGGAGCAATTGATTTCTGGGATATTCCAGTCTCCAACAATTAACACATTACCATCAAAAATATCATTGAAAGATTCAACCAACTCAAAATATTGAAGGTAGGTTTCAAATGAAGTCGATGGTTTAAAGTAAACAGAATTTATGTAATATTGTGCATTATTTAATGAAATCTTGATCCAAATTGATTCAAAATTAGGTGACGATAAATCAGACAATAAAGTTGCATTCAATGAGCTACGTACAGCAATCAGAACCCCACCACCCCTCAAACCTAGATTGCTCGGCCTATCCTTACGAAAAACAGTATAACGCTCATCAAATAATTCATCATTATGAATCCCATCGTGTAACCAAGTTTCAGTGAGAATTATTGCGTCAGCATCACACTTCAATACCTCCTGGGAAAAACATGGAATTTTGGAGCGAAGTCCTCTTACATTCTGATAAAGAATATTAAAATCCAGAATAATTTATGAAACTATGAAGAGAGAGAAAGAGCGAGAGAGAGAGAGAAAAAGAATAGTATGATGAGTAGAAAGTGAAGATGAAAGAAGAATACGAAAGATGGAGAACAAGAGAGAGACTGAGAAAGATTAAAAAAAAAAAATTAATTAAACTTATTTATTTATTCAAATAGCACCACGGACCACAAACAGCCCAAGCCTCCCAACCCTAAGCGGGGAATTATAAACCACACCTCCCTCTGAGAAAAAAAAAGAATACTAATAGGGAGAGAATCAATTTCGCAAATAGAAAGAAAGAAAATCACTTGAAGTTACTGTTAACGACATTGAAAGGACCAGTGTGATAAGAGCCCTGATAACAAATCGTAACTACAATCATAATAGCAGTAGGCCTATCAATTATTTTGAGTCAAACAGAGAGCGTCACAGTTACTCCTACATAAGTTAACAATAATAATTGTCAATGCCACCAGTGATAAATTGTGATCAAATTCAAAGTAATATCATCATATCAACAAATATCTGTACTCAGTGAAAAATGACAATAGACACTTGAAAATAATATTCCACTCTTAATCGACACCACTGCAAAGATGGAAAATAACAATAAATTCTATCACAATCACAATTATTAATTCATTGATACTATTAACTTATCAACTGAATTATGGCATGTTTGACTTTTATAATTACCTATCGATTGTTCACCCCTTAAGAAACCTGTTGTCTCCATTTCTGTAATTAAATAAACTTTCAAGCGCACCCGAGTAATATTTTCCACAATGATTTATTTTGTTTGAGGATATAAATTATTTTCATGAACATTACAAATTATTATTATTATTTTCAAATTTCCTTTTCTTATTTTTCAGACTTTTTACAATGAAGGTGACTACATTATTAGGCAAGGTGCCCGAGGTGATACCTTCTTCATAATCAGCAAAGGAAAGGTGAGCTGGACGGTTTATTCGTGATTCGATTAGCTAGTAGAGACAATTTCAGAGAGATATAGTTTGATTAATTGTTGGCTACTGGCAAACATATTAACTCACTAACAGTCACTTTCCTTAATCCACTATTCAAGTCAGCTGAATAATATTCTTTTGAATGCCTTGAAAATAAGAATAACCCATAAAACAGCCTAATATCAAGATTGTGGTAACATTTTTTTTATGGTAGAAGAAATATTTTGAGTTGAGTGTTCAAGTAAAATCAGATCAATTTTTAAAGTTAACTATACACAAAATAAATGTTGAAGTAAATTAATAAGTACTGTGTATTGAATATATCAAAGTGTTCGAAAATAGCATTGAAAAATGTAAACTTTGAAAAGCCGTTGTTTCAATAAATTCAAGATTACATTTTCAATGCTGAAAATGCAATTCAAGTTTTGTAAAATAAAAACTATAGATGACTATGAATAATGTTATTCTAGTTTTGTTTTGCATTTTGGTCCAATTACCCTCACCTCTCTTTAGAATGGTGAAATTTCCTGCTCATGGGAGTAAACGTGCTCATATACTATCTATAACCTTTGTTTCGGCACAAACCCACAAATCGCATGTAAATTGAGCCACAACGGTCACAAATATGAAAGTCACAGTGGCTGTCGTTAGTTAAGAGCGTATCCTTTGAGAGTTACAGGTTTCTCAATAAATGTGTCTGCAAATTTTAGTTTTTAGAGGATTCGCAACCGCTAGTTAAGTTGATATAAAATTAATAAGAGTTATTAAAATCTTATGTCACATTTTAGTGTATCATGTTTATTTTTTTCATCTTGAAAGTTTTAAAGCAAATTAATAAGAGCTAGATGTCACATTCGTACAAATGTTACAATATTTTCATTTTTTATCAACAGGTTAAAGTTACTATGAAGCAGCCTAATAGCAATGATGAGAAATTCATCAGACAGTTGAGAAAAGGAGACTTCTTTGGAGAGAAAGCACTTCAAGGGTATGTTTACCAACTCTCATTCAGATGTTTGTCTTTATTGAGATGAACGAATTCAATGAATTGAATTCTCTATGAGTTAATTGAACTAATCAAATTAAAACATACTTGCTATTTTTTGAATTCATTTTTATTAGAACTGGATTTTTATTCACTTCCAAATTTCAATTGGTTCTTGATGTTCGGTAAATTTTAAATTATCCCGAACCCCGAACCACTAATCTACTGTAAAGTAATAATTAACTGCTGATACAAAAATATTTTATTCAATAGGAAGATTAAAAACGTAGCCAATTTTGAACCATTGTTAATATTCTTACTGAACGCTAGTGATACTCTTTTTAACTGTATTGTACGTTCTTCCATATCTGGTAACAACTACTTGGGACAGGTTTCTGATATTAAGCATATGAATGACCCAATTTCCAATTTGTTTAGCGTCTTAAAATTTACGGTTTTTCATCTTACTTTTAAACTTCTAAACTTTTTCGAAATGTTTATTTCACAGTGATGACTTGAGAACAGCAAACATAGTTGCTGATGATCCAGAGGGAGTTTCATGTTTGGTGATTGACCGTGAAACGTTCAACCAGCTGATATCAAGCCTGGATGAGATTAGAACGCGGTACAAGGATGAAGGCATCGAAAGGAGAAGGTTAGTATTAATCCAAAGATGATTTCATATTAGAATTTCAATGGGTTTTCATAAACTATTTTAACACAGTAAACTACTTCACGGTTAATCAGTTGATAGATGGAGTGAAGCTAAGCACCACAGTGGTCAGAGTACAAGCAAAGTAACTTCTACACATGAGAAAAATAATTCATCAAACTGTGAGCCATGTTCATAAAGTAAAGCAGTTTCGTCACAGAACAAAAAATACACATAACTAATTTTATTGCTATATTCAGTTAGCTACAGATTTACTCTACTCCTCTACATAATTGCGTTCACTTCTAAGCAATTTTGTACCGCTATCGACTTCAACCCCTCTGCATAGAAGCTTGCCGCCTGAAACTTGAATCAGTCGACAAAGGCATTTCGAGTACCACTTCGGTTTTGGACTTTGTCCACCAAACTGCTTTTCTAAGTGCAAAAAGAGGAAGTAATCGTTGGTTGCAAGATCGGGATTGTGTGGTGGGTGGTTAAAAATGTTGAATTTTCTGTTTTCCATTTCCTTTAATAAATGAAATTCTATTTTATTGTACATAAGAAACTTATCACAGAACGCACTTTTTAAATTCGATGAATCAAATACATTTGAAGCCATTGCTTTTTTCATTCATGGAAATCTATACAACTTTGGAATCAAAATAAATCTAAGCAGACGGCCCATACATTATGAACATGTCTTACTTTCAATAACATACATAAACATAAATTATATCGACATGATCCTACAAATTTAAAAAATGAAAAGTATTCAACTCAATGCAGGATGAAGATTGTCAATCGCAATAAGTGTATATTTCATGTAAAATCTTTGATAAGTTTTACTTTATGGTTAGATTGAAAAATTTCAACTTATTGTTCATAATCGGTCAATTATAACTGAAAATGTTTTGGCGTTCATCTTCAGGTCACTATAGCAAATTTGTGGAATCTTTTGTGATAATCACTGAGACAAATCTTAACTGAATTATTTTTCCTTAATAGACAGATGTGCCACAAAATAAAAAATAGATATTGTTGTTTATCTAAGAAACATAAAAAATTATCAGGGATTAAATGATGAAACTCAAGAAATATCATCTTATGAATTTGATGATTTCTTAGAAACATATTGCCCTTTCGGTCAGAAACATCTGAATTTCATGAATTTTTAGAAGTGAAGGTAGATTGTTAATGTTTATTCTTACTGTTCTTGAGTTTAGCTTACAATTTTGTACTCTGATAATTCATTTAATGAAATGCAGTGGACGATTTCGTCCGTAATTGGTTAAGTGTTCTTTAATATTGTTCTGAAGGTAGAAAATGTCTGTTATCATGCTAATCTTATCCAAAAAGGAGAAATATTAAGGATGGTGAGTAGTAGCTGTTTTATAACCTGAACCTCGCTTGCGGTCTTGCTTACTCTGGACTTTTTTTAATAATACCGTACTTCAAATTAAATCTATGATTTGAGTTTGCATTCTTCCTGATTTAAGTGTAGCATGACCAATTCTCTGTAGTTTTCTACCCTAAAGCTGATTTTTCTTGAGGCTGTGCAAAGGCTAAAAATAAACTTTCTACTCGTGATATTTTTCAAAGTTTTTCGATTTGTATATCATCAAGCTATGAAAATGAAAAAGTTTTCTCAGGAAAATTTTTTTCTGATCATTACTTTTTGAGATATGAGCGCCTAAAGATTAAATTTTTGGGACAGAACATTTCAAATTCGGTAAGAGATAAATCCATGAGATTTAGAGGATCTTCATGGTATTGTTGATCTAGTAAAACAAAAATTTCTTGAAAATATCATTTTTTAAGATAGTTATTCAATTTACTAAAAATAACCAGAAATAACTTTAAGTTAAGTTATTTTTGGTAAATTGAATAACTTTATCAAAAATTGATATTTTCAGAAAATGTTTGTTCTACTAGATCAACAATACCATGAAGAATCCATCCTCTAAATCTCATGGATTTATAGCTTACCGAATTTGAAATGTTGTGTCCCAAAAATTCAAACTTCAGGCGTTCATATCCCAAAAAGTAATGATCGGAAAAAAAAATTCCTGAGAAAACTTTTTCATTTTGATAGCTTGATGATATACAAATCGAAAAACTTAGAAAAATAGCACCAGTAGAAAGTTTATTTTTAGCCTTTGCACAGCCTTAATGAATTGATGTCATTGATTTATTTTCAATCTGTAATAAAGTGACTGTTGTTACTATAATTCTGAATATTTTAAAATGACGTTATCAAGTTTGATTACCATCTTTTCTTGTATCAATTGGAACTTTTTTCTTATCTGCATCCATCAAGTGTGTGAACTTGTAAATAGTTTTCCTTTCACAACCACTCTCTATTTTAATTTGATATTCTATCATTTCTGTTACCGGTACCTGTAAATTATAAGAGTACATTGTTATTGACATATAACATTTTATATAGCCTGTACAGTATTCAAAGTCGAAGGTTTTTATTACTAAAATTGAGGAAAAAATGGATATTTCATCAGCAGCTCCTATTTACTTCCCAATTCACAATACCTCTTCATAATGAGCTATAGTATTTATATACTATGATCAGGTACTCAGAACAAATATATGCACTACAGCCTTACAGCTAAATACTAAATTTGTCGATTAAAATAGAAATTAAATTACATTCTCATTTACCGTTCTTCAAAATTTTCATTCCTATGCCTTCATACTTCCGAGCAAAGCTCGATTCCCCAGATTTTAAAAGTGAATTAAGTAATTATTTTCCATTGAATAAAATTGTCATTAGGACAGATGGTTAGTCTGAAAAAAAGAATTTAAAAGGGTTCAAATGAAAACTTTAATTATCATTATAAATACTGTAAATGAATAAATGAATTCCAGGATACAGTTGTGTCATATAAGTAACTTCAATTTGGCGCCGATTCATCCCACTTGCATGTAAATTCTCATCCATAACAAATACATGTAATGTATATCCTTAGCTTGTTTGATACAATAACAATAAGATTAAAATTTTTTTTTCAAATTCAGTCAAGATTTTTACCTTGATTAAGTCTCAAGGGACAAACATTTCAGAACGATCGGGCAAACAAAGTTTGTTCTTATAATGACAACTGGAAAAATGTTTGTCCAAAAATAAAACTAGCCAATACTGCTTCAATAACATTGAAAATTTACTAAATGGAAACCAGATTGTGGTATAAGAAAACGAGGAAACATGCAGCTTTAAACAGTAGGAATATTGGTCTGGATGTAGGTGTTGATCTAGGTATGATATTTGTTGAAAATTATTATTATTGTTCATTTGAAAATATACATATTTATTATAATATATTTGAGGGCACCAGGAACTAAATCCCATTATTGCCCTCATAACGAACACTTGCAGTACAATTTGAAAAACAATACATGAAAAATAATAGTGAAGTAGGTATGTAACTTATACTATTGAATTTAAGGAAAAACTAAAAACAAAATAATAGGAAACCCTGCATCCATGAATCTTATATTTGTGGTTTATAAGTTGATTTATGATGTAAAATGTGTTGTGATGAGTGAGTGAAACACAGAATACGAAGCGCATTGGTGTTTGCTAGTTGTTATTGTGTAGTTTTCCGAGTATGTTGAACTGACATGTTTGTTGGTTCTTGGTTGACAGGATAAACGAGGAGTTCAGCGAGGTGCGACTGTCGGAGCTGCGGGTGCTGGCGACCCTGGGCGTGGGTGGCTTCGGCCGGGTGGAGCTGGTGCAGGTGGCACACGACCCTTCGCGATCGTTTGCGCTTAAGCAGATGAAGAAGAGTCAGATTGTGGAGACGCGCCAGCAGCAGCACATCATGTCCGAGAAGGAGATCATGGGCGAGGCCAACTGCGACTTCATCGTCAAACTCTTCAAAACCTTCAAGGACCGCAAGTACCTCTACATGCTCATGGAGTCCTGTCTTGGTGGCGAGCTTTGGACTATACTCAGGTGAACTATCTACACAATCAATTCATAGGAACAGTTTTGGGCTGTGCCTGTTGGTCCTTCCCCAATTATTTTAATGATTTGTGTTTTGTGTATCATTGAATAAATAAATAAATATATGTTGGAGTACTAATCCAAAATAAACAATCTATATCAATGGAAAGAGACAAATTCAAATTATTTACCATAATAATATTCTTATCAACAGCTGTACTTAGTGAGATAAGTTGTGTGTATTTTTGGGTTCAAAATTTTATAAAATAACTTGATTAATTCAATTTGAAGTAATAATAATTAAGTGTTATATTTAAATATAGTTTGGTGTTTTAATTTCTCTAAATTCAAAATGTGTAGCTTATGTATATTTTTGGACGAAAATTAAACTTGAACGTTTTACAGTAGAAACATAACCTATTTTTTGGACATTTTATTAATTTATCAAAATTTGGGAATGGAATAGATTTGGGCAAAGCCTGTTGTTCCTTCCTAATCATATTGATATGATTTGTGATTCTGTCCACGAATAAATAAATAAATAATAATCTTAGGCCCCTTTTAGACTATGCAACCAGGACGCGCAGCCAGCCGAGTAGGCAAGTCACATTGTCAGTTGCTAGCTCCTTTACCGAATACTCCTTTCAAATGAAGACAGTGAGTTGGACAGCTACATTTTGTATGTCCGTTGGCTGCCAAGCCCGGCGTCCACACGAACAGCCAAAAGGTAGCCGCCATCGACTAGAAACAATGCCCGGTGACGGAGTGAGCGACCGCCTGCCTGGCTGACTGCATGCCCTGGCTATCCTGCTGGCTGAGCGTCCTGGTTGTCTAGTATAAAAGGGGCCTCAAGTAATTATTAAGATGTTTTTGTGATTTTCTTTTTCCATTTATATGTGCTACTGAAAGGATGATTTAAACATTTAATCCCCAAAAAAGTATAGAATTGAGGCCGCGAGATCTGGTCCCTGGCTACTCAAACGCTGAATAAGTAACAACCAATAATAAACAAAATCGAATATAAACATTGGTCTCGGAGGCGAGAAAAAGACTGATAAGTTTCTTATTTCAACCTCGAAAATTACAGTGATCAGTTGCATATACGATTGTAGGAGAAGGCCAGGGGCCAAAACTATTCTTGCGACCTCTACCGTCGTGGTGTTGTTATGTACAAAATAATGTAAAAATCACACCAGCTCCTAAATAAAGTACATGAAAATGGTGTTTATACATTTGTTAATAAAGATATAAACCTTAAATTTGTTTTTTCATTTCTGCCAAATTCTCATTTGGAAGAAGAAATAAGTGATACGGTAATACTATGTATATCCTTCCAGTGAAAGAGTTGAAGCTACATGGAAAGATTACGGAATAGAATTTTCTTGTTCATGAGCTCTAGTGAAATTGTAGAGCCAGGAAGACGAACTTGTGAATTTCTTCAATAAGAATAATTAGGATGATCTGTTTTACAGGGACAAAGGTCATTTTGACGATTCAACGACCAGATTCTACACGGCGTGTGTGGTCGAGGCATTCGACTATCTCCATTCACGTAACATCATTTATCGAGACTTGAAGCCCGAAAACTTACTTCTCGATGTCAATGGCTATGTCAAGCTGGTCGATTTCGGTTTCGCTAAAAAACTAATGGTACGTGAAAAAAACTTAATCCATTCGCAAAAGCCATATTTCAATTAGCATTTAATAATAATGCTTTTAAAACCCTTATCGCAATAAATAATTAACAGAGAGTTCCATATCTTTCTGAAGTGTATTTATTCAGGGCTACTTAATTTCTTATTAGTAAAATAACATCATAGCACCCTTTTCTAAAAGTTTTTAATATAAAATAAGAGATTAAAACACAAATTTTAAAAAAATCTAAAGCTTGAGTTTAGTTGTTTTAATTTGTGTTTTGATTCTGTTATTTTATATCAAAAACTTTTCAAAAAGGGTGCTATGATGTTATTTTACTAATAAGTAACAGAGAGGTTTAGTACATATAAAGCGTCTTAATGAGGACTGGGATGCTACCCGACCAATACCAAGTAGCCATGCGACTATATCCTTTTTGTATATTGGATAACAGTAGTTTGAAATATTTTGATAAGGAAAAAACGAGTGTCTTCCATATTGTTTGGTGTTTCAAGTGTGCAAGTATATAAATATTTTTGTGTTTATTTAAAATTAACAGAACATTTCCAATAATATTAACATAATTGATATTTAAAAGTCAAAACCTGACGTCCCCAACCTTTGAAACGTAATTAAACATAACTTGAAACATAATTTTATACACTAGACAATGTGAGAACTAAAGGTGCGTACAGATATACGCGCCGCGAACATGAGAAATATTAACTTTTAATCAGCTGATGCCAAGCTTTTTATATCTGTATCTTACCGTTTCTGTAGAAATACAGATATAGTCAGCTGATTAAAAGTGAATTGCTCATGTTCGCGGTGCGTATATCTGTACGCACCTTTAGAGATCTAAGGAACTCCCGGAAAAACCGTGGCAAACTTTAGTTAGAAGCCTGTTCCTCTTTTCAATAAATCTAAAAAATAATATTACTACATCACTCGATATTCTAATATATTATTGAAGATGTGTGTGTATGTTTGCTGTGTCCGTGTGATTCACGTGATTGTTTTTGCATTGCAGCATGGGAGGAAGACTTGGACATTCTGCGGAACTCCGGAATATGTAGCACCAGAAGTCATTCTCAACAGAGGACATGACATCAGTGCTGATTATTGGTCGCTTGGTGTCTTAATGTTTGAACTTCTAACAGGTAAGCTGAAGAAAACAAAAAATAACTGAGCTCTTTTGCCTACTTATGCAAGTGAACATCTCCAGGAACACTAAAGCCAGTCATTGCAAAATTTTCCATCCGACAAACTCAAGTTGCTCACTAATCATTGTTCTATTACTTCAGAAGTTTGAAAACTAAATGCAAGTATATAACCAGCCTATTCTTAGATCTTTCCTTAGGTGAGATTTCAAGTCTGCTATCAGCTCAAATCGCATGTATAGAGGGTTCAATGAAATATATAGGTACACTCTTTGACAGTGAATATGTTGGTAATACACTTGCGTTACGCATTGCATTGAGACGTGGAAGGGACAAAAGCCCACTCCACATCTCTGCCCGATTCTGTGAATTGGGCCCAAGATTCATACGAGTAGTTGTACATAATTTTGTTACGTAGCGTTTACGTTTACTGTCAATGAGTGTATAATTTTTTTGCATATCTGTATGTTTTATGATTGACTGAGAACGCCTCTTTTGACTGATTCCAAAGATTGACTTATCGACGCATTCCCTTTCATCAACTTAGTGCCGGTTGCACAACAGCCGGTTAAATTTTAGCCGTGATTAATTCCACAAGAACCAATCAGAGAAGCCGTCTTTTCAAAAAACGCCTTCTCTTATTGGTTCTCGTGAAATTAATCACGGTTAAAATTTAACCGGCTGTTGTGCAACCGGGCCTTAGTCGATCAAATCATCTTTACTAGTGTTTGTGATAATTTTCATTTGTAAGACTATAACATTATCATTGAGAAAAGAAAGCATGAGTCAATGCATCTTGCCATGGTTTATGTTCTGAATTTCAAGCCGATTTTTTGTTAACTGAAGCCAATTACTATGGACTACTATTTATTATTGCTGTTTTGGCCGGGTGAGAGTATAAGAACGGCACAGTATGAGAAACTACCAGCATCACATAGCTTCACGAAAAAGAGCTACTAGGACTATCGGCTTGAGTAAGCTTAACAAAATTATTGACGAAGTAAGACTATAGCTTTATTTCTTTTTTTTATCCGGCGCTACAGCCCTGGGTGAGCCCTGGCCTCCTTCACAACACGCCTCCATTCTTCTCTGTTAATGATCTTTCTTTCAATACTCTCAGTCCCATCTTTCTCAGGTCATCCATCACTTGGTCCACCCACCTGTTCCTTGGCCTACCTTTTTTTCGTCTGCTGTGCAACTTGCTATTGAATATTATTTTGGGCATTCTAGCCTCACTCATCCTCATCACATGCCCCAACCTCCTTATTCTTTGGGCCTTAAGGAAGCGTACAATATTTTGTCCTTTTATTAATGTTTCGATTCCTTCATTTTTTCTTATTTGCTTGCTACTCATTAACCTTTGTTTCTATCCTTTGTTTCAGAATACAGAATGAGTGTTTCTTATTCATAAATGGAATGAGTGATTTGTTTGTTATTTACAGGAACCCCACCATTCACTGGAGCTGATCCAATGAAAACATACAACATCATTCTTAAGGGAATCGACGCTATCGAGTTCCCCAGAAATATTACCAGAAATGCAACCGTTCTCATCAAGAAGCTCTGCAGGTAATTTGAATACTGATTTGATTATTTCGCTAAAAATCTTTTGTTCGTTGTAAGAATCTATTCTTACTTAATGCAGGTTTTTATTACTTGCGTTTTTTGATTGAAGAATAAAGTATAAGAATAATTTTATTGCCATTAAACAAACCCGATTGCAGTAGGCATTGCAAAAAATATACTTTCATCCTTCAAATACACAAGTATACAATATACAATACAATAACAAATAAGTCGAATTGAGTTAATAAATGTTAAACAGTTGAAATAAGTTGCCAAAACATGTTTGGCATGTGGCTCAATAGAATTTATTATTCTTGGATTTACTTTGTATTTGCTCCCAGATATTCATTTAGGCTGTAAAAAGGTTGGTTCTTCAGCCACCTACCAATCACTCTCTTAAAATAGTGTTTGTGTGGATTTCGTATTTTTAATGGGAGTTTATTAAACATCAAACGACTTTGAAAGAGATGGCTCTTGTGGGTTTTTTATAGCCTTACTTGAGGGATGGCAAGATCAGACCTATTTCTTGAGTTATATATGACAATGATTTTATACAGTTACTGTTATTACAGTTGGTGCTGTCATTATTTGAAATTTTACATAACTGTCTCTGCATGATTCTCTTTGCTCAAGGTACCAATTATTCTAGCCTCTAGCCGAATTACTTTCATCTGGAGATAAAGGACCTTTTTGGCAGTGCTAAAATTGCCTCAAAGTATAACTCAATAAGTCAAAAGAGAGTGAAATAGACACGTGCAAGGTGTCTCTCGAAAGTTTTGGTTTGTTGGTGAAATTTCGAATTTATCTGTTTCTTAGAATTTAATGAATAAATATGATTGATGATAATTTAAATTTCTACTTGAAATGTAATATATGATCGTGAGTTATTTCAAAACTGAATATTATGAGTCTTCCATCTTATGAGTTTTATATTCAAATTTATAGTTCATTTGCATAATGTAGGCCGTATTTAGTTCAGTGTATGATCATTTAATTTGCTGTATTTGTTTTGTTTGTACATACTCTTTCATGTAATGCAAGTACAATATTATTCAATTAATGGGCATTTTCCTTTTTTTTCAAGGGATAATCCAGCTGAAAGACTTGGTTATCAAAAGGGAGGAATTAGCGAAATACAGAAACACAAGTGAGTTTTGTTACAATGAAACAGTATATTTACTCTTTCATCGCCTTCTATCGTCAAAGTCATCAATAATTTATATCTATGTATACCGGTAGGCAATGAACATCACCTCATCTATAAAGCTTTCCTATTGTAAAAACTTTTGCTATGATATCTGCTTTCTCATTTAACAGAATTCCATTCAAATCAATTTAAGATCAATGTATTGTTTTGGTCGAGGAGCTTGCTGCAAGGTCGTCATTCATTAGAAATAGCATGTTAGAGATGGTATGTCATTAGAGAGTGGTGTAATCTTGATAACAAACAATTGACATGATTAGAGGAACTTTTTTTAGACTACATATCTTTGGAGAACAAGATTCAAAGGCGTCAAAAATACTTTAGTAATAGCACTCTAACTAATCTCACTCTATTATTTTTACTTTCCTTGCCCTATTACCATAGGTAAGGAAAGTATTGCTTTCCGAAAAAAATTAAGGTACCCCAATTTCCAAATTTCTATACTTTTCAAGGTCGCCTGAGTCCAAAAAAATGGTTTTTGGGTATTGGTCTGTATGTGTGTGTGTGTGTGTGTGTGTGTGTGTGTATGTGCGTCTGTGTACACGATATCTCATCTCCCAATTAACGGAATGACTTGAAATTTGGAACTTAAGGTCCTTACACTATAAGGATCCGACACGAACATTTTCGATCAAATGCAATTCAAGATGGCGGCTAATATGGCAAAAATGTTGTCAAAAACAGGGTTTTTCGCGATTTTCTCGAAAACGGCTCCAACGATTTTGATCAAATTCATACCTAGAAAAGTCATTGATAAGCTCTATCAACTGCCATAAGTCTCATATCTGTAAAAATTTCAGGAGCACTGCACCATCTATGCAAAGTTTGATTTCAGATTCCCAATTATCAGGCTTCAGATACAATTTAAACAAAAAATTCCAAATGGAAAAGATTGAGCATGAAAATCTCTACAATTAATGTTAAGTAACATTTTCACCTAAAATTGAAAATAAGCTCGAAATTCGAGAAAATGATATTATTTCAATTGCAAACTGTTGGCAACTGTTGATTCTATTAAATCATTCACTATGGAGAGATAGCAGACCTCGTGTGTCACCAGCGTTATTGTCCTGTTACCAGCTGGCTCAGATCTTAGAATAGTAGACTTGTGATGCGCGTGAACGCTAGCGTCAGGTGATCAATTTTCATAACGGCAAGGAAAGTTGTGTGAGTGCGCCACACCAGATTTTTTTCAGTTACATTTCGAATGTGTATTATCCTGTATTTTATTTTTTCTAATGCCAGATGCTAATTCAGTTATTATTATTACTAAACTTCGTTTGTTACAATTGACTATCTGAACATTTACATTGGTTGAGTTCAAAGCTACTGATCAATTCCATCGGGTTTTTTTCACATTCAGTAAAAAACCTGATCACAGATGAACCACAGAATGGAAAGTCGGCTAGTATCTTGCCGCCATAATCCGCCATCTTGAATGAAAGTGTAGCATTGTAATACAGCAATAGTTTTAATTTCTAACAAGATGATGCATTCATGTGTCGTGGTCTTGGTGCACTCAAATCTTGGTTAGATTGATACCTTCCATTTTGTGTGTATTCTGTGGCTGAACGGTTGCTCATGAGCATGACTTCCCCTGTTGATCATATTTCATTGTAATCAATTGAAATGGAAAACCATCAGGTGATTGGAGTAGTTTTAAATGCTTTGTAAAATATTTTAAATGTTATTGAATTTATGTAATCATGCATTTCTCTGCTCCGAAATACATAATAATGGAGTCCATTATTTGTAAAACAACCTCGTATTCAGCCATGTCTGTTTACGTTCAGCTACTCTATTTACGTTCTTTTCCATCGGTGGAAAGTAAGATTAACTGATCAGTGAACGAACCGGATATGACGATTTTTTTTCTTATCAGTTAGACCAAAGACCTTGAAGAGGTATAAACAAACGCACAATACCTATGCCTTCCCAATGCTAGCTCTCACTTGAAATTAAAGGTTCCATTGAGGTATTTTAGCGCAAGATATTATATAATATATATATTTTTTATAATATTATAGATCACAAAAATCTTCAAGATCTTTAGTATGTAATAATCTTCCAGGCTGTCCCCTTAATGACGATTTCAATTCCAAATAATCTAGCGCTGCATGTGAGTCTATGCATCGTTCAACGACAAAACAGTACTTCGTTCAGAGTCACGTTCACTCACCGATCTCATCGTTCACTCACCGATCTTTGAACTAAACCATTGTGGAGGCATTTTTAGAGGTTGCTTAAAAGAGAGATTTTTGTTTCTCCACGTCTATTGAACTATTTCAACTTTAAATATCAAGTTTCAATCATAAAACGTACATATTGTACCAATATATTTAGATTTCTCGTTCATTGAAAGATCTACAAAAACATCTATTCTTGTAATTATTTTTTAAATTCAATTTTACTGTTGCTTCATGTCGAATAATGTAATAGTTGAAATTTTAGTTCAATCCAATGTGAATATTTTACTTGGATCGCCATTTTATAAATAAATGGTCCATCTAATTTAATGGAGATACAAAACCTATTTTCATTTTTCATGTCTCAGATTATCTACAACATTGAGCTGTAATTGAATTTTAGACACTCCTTAATTAATACAGTATCAATTGAGTAAACGTTATTCGGGTGATGAACTAAAATCCTTGAATCATTTGAAAAACACAAAAGTTATAAAAATTTTACAATTCTCATTGGAAGGCAAAAACTTAGAAGGAATTAGCATAAGTTGTTACTATGAGTTACACATTTTCCGACAGTCTTATAACCTTGTAAAGGAGGTTTTGGCTCATGTTGTTTGTCAAGGGTATTGCTGGAATATTCATGATGAATAAATTTGAACATTCGAATCATACACTGAGCTCAATAACAAACTAGATGTTTTTTAGATGTTTTTTTAGAGGTTTAGGTTTAGGCTTTAGCCTAGGTGCTGTAAATTTTGTTATGATGGCATACACATATTAAAAAAAACCTTGAAAAAATTGAATGCAGTAGTCTCAATCAATGCTCTATAATTTAGCTTAGTGTAATGGCAGAATCATATCAACATGTCACAAACGTGACTTCGTATCTTATTGAAATGTTTGTATTCAGGGCTACTTATTTTTGATTTATAAAATACCATCATAGTACCCTTTTTTATTTTATATTTGAAATTTTCAAAAAGGTACTATGATGTTATTTTATAAACGCATGCACAGCATGACAGCAACAGACAACAAACGGACCTAATCATACAGATGGATTAAGAATCCCTCCTCAGGTTATCGAATATTGAACACTCACAGATATGACGTCCGTCTGTCTGCATACAGACATTTGATTTTCCCTCAGTCTGTCTGTCACTGGGTGCGGTGGCATTCAAGAGCCACTTGGACGCCTGATCACTCTCTGTATGCATCCACAATAATGTTTCTAAATTGACCAAATACATTACTTTCTCAAGAACTGTAGTGGTTACTGTATATATGTAGTGGTTACTATGTATGTGGTGGTTACTGTAGTGGTTACTTGGCCTGAATGTTCTTTTTTGGCTCAATAAAATGAATTTGAATTATAACCAAGAAAGTTGAGCTTCGTAAAGACTTGAGCGCCACAACACGCGCATTTCACTTTTCATCAGATGATTATATATCTGTAATTGTACAGAAACAGTAAGGTGAAGGTATTAATAAGGGTAGCATCAACTGACGAGGAGTGAAATGCGCATCTTCGTGGCGCTCAAGTCTTTACGTATTTTTATGTAGCAGAGATATTTCAAGGTTTGTGGTTTCTCACAAAGAAATTATTTTGTAGGAGCGTTCGTGAGAAAATCGAATGAATTGACCAATCCCAAACATTTTGCAGACATCTAGGGATCAATTCATGGTTATTCACATTCAATGTGTAATATTTGTGACAATGGTGGAGTCCTCATCCAACAGTAAAAATAATAATTGTTAGTTACTTTCATATAGTATGTGTACTAGATAAGAGGCAATTTGATGTGTGTTTCAGATGGTTTGACGGGTTCAATTGGGAGGGTCTGCGCGCAATGACGCTCATCCCACCGATCCTGCCCAAAGTGCGCAGTGTGATAGACACGAGCAACTTCGACCCCTACCCCCCCGACAGCGAGGGCCCCCCACCCGACGACCTCACCGGCTGGGACTCGGAATTCTAGTCACCCTCCCCTACCTCCACACCCCTCACACCGGCTGCCGTCTTCCTAATACTGTTCATGTTTTTCCATGTTATAGATAGTTTTATTAATACCGAGTTGACTAAATGCGTAGCTTTTACTTGTTTTGTGTTATATGTTCGAGAAGACATGGACACGCCAGCGTGACCAACGAGGCCAAACAAAGCCGCTATTTCATTTGATTAGGATTGAAAAATACCATGCAAAGGAAAAGCAGGAGAATCTTCTATTCTAAAATATAGTCAGCAATTTAGTCCAGAATGTATGTGGTTGAACAAATAAATTGTTGAATAACCTTACATATTATATTTTTATTAACCACTTGATTAAATAACATTATATTCAACTTGACTTGAAAAGGTTTGAATTAATTATTTCAAATTATTTTTCATTAATCTAGTTATCATTCCAATTACAAGTAACTTTGATTGCACCCTTTGAAGTTTGAATGTCTCTTTTCCTAACTTGTTGAAAAATTGAAGTGGTTGGTTGGTCATAGAATCAACCAAATAATGCTATCTTATTTGTGTCCTATGCATTTTGCACAACTCTATCTCCATTGCAATGGATTTGTTCAGTAATTTGGAACAGCACATCTCTTTTTCATTATGTACGATACTACTTTCATCCTTTTTGATACAAAACTCTTCTTGAAACACTTTGTTTACCAACATGTAGCAACGTAAGGGCCAAGCCGCACGAGGCGTTTTTTCAATCGGCATGATAGGCCATGAAGCTCTTCGATTAACTAGACAGGAAGCTAACTTGTTATGCCAACCCAATCAGCCAATCGGAGAGCTTCATGTCTTGTCATGAAGAATGGCAAACAAAACATCTGAGTACTTGGTCCTAACCTTCCCACCAAAAAATACTTCTCTATTTCTATGTTCAAGGTTTATTGTTGTTTCATTCCTTGCATACACTTAGATTTTACTGCATATTAAGATAAATCTTCGCTGAAAACGTATTTTCTTATTACCGAGTAGAAATAAGATGTTTCCCCACATTGTACTGAACCAATAATTTGTTTCAATACAAAATAGAGTAGAATCATACATACAGACTTCGCTGACAGTTAGTTTCAGTCAATATTTTTGACTTAACAATCCACCACTGACAAGACAAGTTTATCGCTGCTCAATTGATTTCTTACTATTGATAAACTATATAGTCTATAAACTATAGACTATATCAATAGTCGGGAAACTGGTATTGTCGGTCACCTGGACTGTCCAATTTTCGAAAAGAAATAAGTAGAGATGAATAACGGCAATTATTAATATTATTCTTTGCACCTTGTAGCGGAAGTTGAATGAGTAACGTTTTGTTTTATGTTGAAAAATTATATTTCCCCTTTTAACAAGAATAACGTATAAAATAATTTCAGCATTCATTTAAAATTTGAAGTTATTCAACAAAACAATATTGGAGTCAATAGTCTGCAAGATAACTTTTGTAAATTGAACTGAAATTACTATTGGGTTCCTCAACATAAAATATGCATCAATTTATAATGGAAGAGTGCAAATCAGCTCAGAGTTTTTAATAGCCTATAGCTGAAACTAGTTAAATTTGATAAAATGTAACGATGAGAGACTCTTGCAATCTTTGATCCAGGTTAGTGGGGAGGATATTTTTAATATTCTTTCCGAAGAATGGACATTGATATGTCCAAAGCTCCGCCAATTTATGTAGATGCATAACAATATAATTATCTATAGTTATTATATTACAAATTACTTTTTCATATCATATACAGTTCAATAATTATTTTCTTAGTCTATATTATGTAAATTCATCTATAATTTTGCTGTATTGTAAGCTATTGTATATAAGTGTATAAGCCAGTATATATTGTAATCTACATAAATAAAGTACTCAATCAATCAATCCACTCAAATATGACTCTAATGGTACAAACTTAGTGGAGCGGCGAAGGTAGCTTCAAGCTTGAGAGTATTTTTTAATTACATGCATTAAATTGAAATTCAAGCTTGTAGCTTCATGCTTGAGTGTTGAATTTAATTGGTGTCACGTTCTGGTAACGCATAGTGAAGCGGTATGTTTCAACCCATTTCAATATATACATTGAATTCAAAACTTTCAAGCTTGAAGCGCGTTCGCCGCGCCAATACGTTTTTACCCTTAGAGACATATTTGAGTGAATCAAAGATTGAGAGAGTCTCATCGTTACATTTTATAAAATTTAACTAAATTGTTTCAGATTATTAGAAACGCTGAGCTGATTTGATCTTTTCCATTATAGAATGATGCATATTTTATTTTGAGGGACCCAAATAGTAATTTCAGTTCAATTTTCAATTTACAAGAGACGTGGCGCGGAAATGTTTTTTCCTGGTCTACTATGTAAACACAAGAAGTAAGCGTATGCGCCAAATCTCTTCTGTGAGTATTTGAACCATATGTTTACATAAGAGAGACTTGGAAGGAACAAAAGTCCGCGCCATGTCCCTCCCTACCCGACATCCATTCTCTGTGTCTAACGCTCTCAGTAGAAGTGGATGAAGCTTGTGCCTCAACAAGGAACGAAATCAACATAATCATTATAAAAAACAATTATTATTTCTTACTAATAAAATTTGAAAAATGATGCACAATAACTTAATGATAATTATATGAATAGGAATGTTAATTACTGCTTTACGAGACTCTTTGAATAAATAATTTAATATATTTCTATAAAATCCGAGTCTTATTGAAAATACTGTCACTATTGAAAATAAATCAACTGTGGTGTAATAGGCTTTTTGAATACTGTCCATAGTTCTGTTATTAGAATAATTGTTGATAGACTACTATCTGTTTGATGAAATTCATTTCATTATTTGTATTTATTATCTAGAATTATGAAAACATTTCGAATAATAGAGACATATTGCCATTCAAAAGCAAAAACCCTAACCTACCATTTTACCACCAAAACATAATTAAATAGAAGCAGGTTTTATTCATCTAATTTTATAGGGAGGATGAATTCAAATCTAGCCGATCTGAGATCCTCCTTATCTGTTCTCTGTCAATATTTCATCTTGAAATAACTCTGTAAAGATGAAGAGTTTTTATCTGATTTTCATAAAGGGTGAAATTTCATTTATTTTATAAAGGGCCCCTTACACCTTTAAAATATTCACATGTGGCAGCTTTTGAAACGCAATTACACATTATTTTGTGGCTAGTCTCCCAATCAAATATGCATAAAAATTGAGGGATTTGAAGTTATCTTCATCCTTCTTTAAGATATTACTCTCATTCTATTCAAATAATAACATTAAATAGAAAATATAAATGAAAATTGTTTTAAGGCTTCATCAGTGAAAGGCGTCAAGTTGAATTTCGTGAGGTTTTCTCAAGTATGTAGTTATATCAATACTCACTTTTCTTCCTTGGGCTACCATCAAAAAACAATAGAAATGATTAAAAGTGCCTTTTATTTTATTGCAACACTACTAGTTTCAACTTTTCAAGAGCCCCACTTGGAATGGCAATGGAGAGTATTGCAATAAAATAAAGGGTACTCTTGATAACTTTTTTATTGTGTTTTAATATAAATACCTATATCCAAGTCCACATATTTTGCCACAATCTGATTGATATCTTGATCAAAATATATAGATGGATGTAATGTGGGGCCCTAAGACTTATTGGTGTGTGTTCCAATGCAACTGGTTTCTTCCACTCAAAAAAAGTTCCTACAATAAATTTGAATTCTTCACTATTTTCAAAATGTTGTCATGTCATAGTCAGATCTTTCAAATAAGTTACATCACAATAACTTTTCAACCTGTAATATGTGTATTAAATTTATACTTTGAAGCTACTCATCATTATTCGTTTCTTTATAGTAGGTTAGCAGATTGTTTTATTTGAGAGTGGGAAGTGATTTCATTGTTGAGAAAATTAAATTGTCTCAAAAACCACTACCACCTAAATTTACAAAGCCATAGCGCTTGGTTGTGACGTCATCATTAGTCGATGAAATTATCCAATCAGAAAGCTGCAAATCTAGAATTTCAATTCTGCTGATTTCTAATCAACTTTCTGAATGGATAATTTCATTGACTACTGATGACATCGCAACCTAGCGCTATGACTTTGTAAATCTAGGTGGTAATGCAAAAACCTTTTAAATCTTTAAACTGTAAATTTTTCCCCCATTTTTACATAGTTTCAACAAGTGAGAGATTATGGTATCGTGTTTTAATATTATTGTAGAATCCACTGAGATTGAGTTATTTTTCAATTTGTTACCATTTTATTTTCTGTCAGTCTTGGGAACCCAAGAGCTTACATATTCTATAATAGACTGAATAATGGTATAAATATTCTTCATTTTCAAATACGTGCCATTGAATGAACAGTTGGTTCTTTTGTACACTATGAAAAAGGCAAACAGTATGCTAGTGATTTCACACCAGTGATCAAATTATTTACAATTTCCACTTTTTTCAATAAGGATAGAATAGCAAACGTGTATTTTTGGTTCTCAAATAGAAGATTTACTATGGCATTGTACAATCCCCATTTTCACAACCTACACAATTCAACTTGTATTTTTTCCTTAGGACTACTCTTGAATTGTAATAAAAATGAAAATCCAAGTACCCTTTTTTTAAATTGTTTACTTGAGACATGTTTCGGCCATGATGTCATTATCAAGTAATTGAAAAATTAATAAAATGATATTAAATAAATACTATTGCAAGCTCTTTATTAATTTTTCAATTACTTGATAATGGCATCATGGCCGAAACATGTCGTAAGTAAACAATTTTAAAAAGGGTATTTGGATTTTTATTTTTTATTACAATTCAACTTTTATATTTTCCTCTTTGCCATTTTTCATAAAATCAGAGTAAGTTACTGCCTTGAATATTGAACAATGAAATTTAAAAATTGAAATCACGTAATTTGTCAATAGTCAATAATTTTTATACTTGGGTGATTCAAGAAAAGTGGATGCGTGTAGACAATAATTAGATTATTACACTTTTTATAACCAATAAAAGTTCACTTTTTATAACCAATAAAAGTTATCATAGAGTTTAAATAAATTTTATTCAATTGTTTGAAGAAAAAAATATTATTGTAGTTGTTGTTCAATATATTGAGTATAACAATTACAATATTTCTGCCGATAAAAGAACAAATTTATTGAATTAGTATGTTGTTTGAATTAGAAGGAAATGCCGTATTTATAGTATTAAAAAATTACTGACTTGTGTGAATGAGTGCAAAGTGTGATCTTGAATGAATGTGTACAATTGTTCATAAACATTATATCAATAATTCTTTCAGGGTTGACTTTGAATTGGATGCTTTGATTTACTATGCATTAAAATTGACGTTTTTATCTAGAAATTATGAAATTGATTATCACCACAAAACTTATCATGAATATTTGTATTGGGCAGCTGTTGAGGATATTATTTCTTAAAGATATTCATGATCCATTACTGTTCTCTTTGTTTTTTTAAATTTTACTCAGACACATTATTCCGATCAAACCCTCTGTGATTCATACATTTAAGTTTCATTCATTCAAGCCAAATGTATGAAATTAATACTTTATATATGATGAGTTTTGTATGAAGGATTCTTGAAAAGTTAGTTGTTATAAAAATATAGGTGCATGAAATATCATACTTCATAATGTATCATTTTCAATATACATTGTAAGATAACTTGTTGCAATTACTGTTGAGACTTTTGAAAATTTGTAGAAATGAATAAATAAATTTATATGATTGTTGAGTTATGGTTTGTAATTGTAAATAGATATATTTTTACATTAATGACAATACAATTTATGAAAAACTATTTTATTTATTCATTATAAACCCTTCTCATAAAATACAATATACGTTTTTTATACATAAATCTATTACATTTTGACTTTAATTTTACAATGAATTGAAATAATTGAATTTCATTTCAGAATGTATTCTCGAAAAGAAGGTTGTCAAATATGGATATGCTTGTAACGAAATATAGCCTACTCTACCTCACATCACACACAGCCTGAATTTATTGATCAGTAATTTATTACATAATAATATAACAGAATAATACATAATATTACTTGATAGGTACATTATTACAACTAAGCATTCACTAGAATTTGAAATCATTAATATAATATAAAGTCTTAGTTATCCATCCAAGGTCCCAAGAATGGAAGGTATACATCCAATTTTTTCTAAGATATTCAACGATAGACTTTCTAACTCTTAAGAAACAGTGAACATAGTTTAAAATATTACAATTTGGATCGATCAGATAGGAAATTGTTATAATATTACGATTATGAATATTTGAAGAAGCAGTCAACTTGGATTTCAATTAGCAATTGTTCAAAATTATAATAGATGTCCATTTTATTGAGAGATTATTACTAAACATTTTCATGGAGTAAAACTAATTATAGTCATCATAAATTGAATACTGAATTTCTTGGTGTCAGTAACTTAAGGCAAACAAAACATTGATGGAAATTAATGGTTAGTTCTTGGAATCATTAAAGTAATTCAATTTGGTACTATCAAGAAGGACATATCATTTGAAACAGGTCATGGCTTGAAAAGGAAAAAAGGTGATGGTACTAGTCATTTCAATCAAAAAACTTTTCACTATCATTATAATAACATCATGTTAGTTTGTAAACAAAATTTGGATTCAAATAATATTTTTGAAATGTATGTTATACAATGATACAAAATGAGACAAGTGAATAAAAATAAGTTCTTTATTTGTCCAAGAACAATAACATACTGTAATTGCAGAAGACTTTTCTTCTGACATGGACATGATAGTTATTGTACTTTACTACACACATATAAAAAGATTCATACACAGTACATATGAGTCATAAAATAAAATCCCAAATACACTTTCAGGCCTTATAATTTCCTTTAAATAATTTGAATACAAGAATAATGATAATAATGAATGAATAGTGAGTTCTCAGAACCAATTGAATGTAATATTGCTAGGTACTATGCAGGCAGGAACTATTGGTGGAGCTGCGCAAGCTGAACAGGGGCTACTCCTTATGACTGATTTGTCTTACAGTCGTAATATATGTTCTTATAATGTTATTGTTTATATGACATCTACTCCTGCATTATGTGGAAGGAGTGCCATTTCACTATTAGGACAGATGCAGAAAGCATTCAGTCTGCATTCCCTCTGTCTACTAGGACGACAAATTATGTGTGGATAAAGGACATGGAATAAATGTTCACCACATGATTGTGTGGAGTAGTTGTGTCATTAATTAGCGGGGCAACGAAGGAGGAGCACATGCAAAAGTTCTGTCAAGCTGTCAGAAGGGAAAATCAGTGGGTTACAAAGGAGGAACGCATTGAAATAAGGTTGGAAATCTCGGAACAGAGAAAAAACGGTTTGAAATTTCACTTTGAATTTGAAGAATAGCATTTTCTCGAGTTTTAAGCCCTAATAAAAATCTACAAAATATCTTACAACAAATAAAATTACATTAATCTTGTTTGAAATGTTTTTCTCTTTTCAACAATACCTTTGATATTGAAATTCGACCAGTAGTTTCCGAGTTATTGAGTATTTAACCCATTCCGGACGCTTGAAGTACAGTGTACGTCTTGCTCATTCAGCTGACAGTTGTCGGATGACGTGCGTTGCACGTCAACCTCTTTCTGAAGCATTCCACATATTTCCCTGCAGATTTCTCAATGTACTCAACTCATCGTTGTTCAAACCAAAGCTGATAGAACGATCAACGATGGCAGTGGTTTTCTAAACAAACTCTGCAGTATTCTAGGTTATGATTTAGTTTACGTGAGTGGTTCGCAGTATTTTGAACCATGGCTGGTTCTTCGAGGCAAGTAAATGATAATGATTATGAACAATATGTGAATAATACAGCACCAACCTTTTGTGTAACCTGTTGCATTCCACTTGCACAGTTACTTCAGAGTGACTTCAAAGATGGCTGATCAGCGTCCTCAACGATTTTGTAGATCTGAACTTTGTAAGTACAACTTTTATAGCTATGCAATAATTTTTTTTTGTGGTGATAATTACCAAATCATAGAATAATAACTGTTGTTTGATATTATGTATGAGAATATCTGAAAACTACAACTGTATACTGATGGATGTGCTAGTAAACTTAATTGTCCCCTGTTGGGGACATTGGGACTCAAGAATAACAAAAGTGTGAATATTATCAAACAATTTGAACATGATAATAAAAGAGTCAAAACAAGTTTTATTTACAAAAAATACCTGCCTCATATAAATTTTAAGTCTGGTTGTTGTTTTTTAGGTGAAAAACAACTTTTTAAATAAATTCCAAGTTTTTTTTAGCAACATGGTGATAAAATGATTGAAATTTTACTCATTTACAAGCACATGCCTTACTTGATTGATTTTAAATCTGGTTGTTGTTTCTTAGCTGGAAAACAGCATGTTCAAATAATAATTCTAAAGCTTTTTTCAGCAACTTGATGATAAAATGATCAAAACTATTTTATTTAGTAAAATTACAAAACCTAATCATGTATTTTATAAATTTTTAATCTGGTTGTTGACTTTTTTGTTTCAGATTCAAGTAGATTTGAGGAGTTTGTTGACACAGAGCTAAATGGAGATCTAAGTGATTTGGACTTGTCTGATGATGATGACTTCGATGCAGACCCTTCCTACAATGCAGCACCAGGTCATGCAGATCTTCCCAACAATGTTGAAAATGTTGATCAACAAGAAGAAAGCTTGTCTGATGAGGATGGAGTGGATGTTGCAGATGGTAATGACACAGCCGCAGAAGGTATGCCTAGAGAAAGAGTATTTTGGAAAAAATCCAATGAATTTTGGCCACTACCCCCTGCTCCTGAGGCTGAAAGTATACCCGAAAATGCGTTGAATCTTCCACCAGAGTCATATGTTTCAAAGTATATACCTGAAGACATTTTTTCTCTTTTGACTGAACACACAAATAGGAGATTTCTACAGGAAAAAGGTACTGAGCTAGGTATTACAGTAGAAACAATGAGAAAGTTTATTGCTGTAACTGTAAAAATGTCCCTTCTTAACTTTCCTAGGATTAGAATGTACTGGGCAGCTGACACTAGAGTTCCCTTTGTGGCTTCTCAGATTAGTCGAGATTTGTATTTCAAGATCCGAGCACATTTAAAACTTGTAAGTGATGCAGAAGTAAGTAATGATGAAAAAGCTGCAAGTAAATTTTGGAAGGTAGGCCCCTTGATGAAGTCTGTCCAAGTTGGATGCCTTTTGAACCCAAGAAAGAGTAAAGTGGCTGTTGACGAACAAATGATCCCATTTTGGGGTCATGCACCTGCAAGGCAAGTCATAAAGACAAAGCCTAATCCATGTGGATTAAAAAACTTTGTTGTAGCTGCTGCTGATGGGCTACCCCTAGACTTTTTTTTCTACCAAGGCAAAGGAGATCCTATTGTTTCAGAAGAAAATCTACAACACCTAGATGTAGGTGGAAAAGCTGTTCTTAAGCTCATTAGAAGTTTCCCAAGTGGTGTATCCATATACCTTGACAGATTTTTCACTTCTCAAGTTCTTTTGGACACTCTTTTCTCAGAGGCTGGAGCAACTGGAACAGGTACCTTGAGCAAAAAAAAGTGCCTCATGCTTCAAAATTAAAGAAGGACTCTGAACTAAAAAGAGAAGGTCGGGGTTCTGTTGACCAATCAGTTAGATCAGATGGACAGGTGGCCATAGTAAAATGGTATGACAGCAGGCCAGTGCATTTAATTTCTAACAAGGAAGGTGCTTTCCCCTTGGACACCTGCCGAAGATGGTGTAGAACTGAAAAAAAATATATTGAAGTGAGCAGGCCCAATGTTGTCAAGGCTTACAACACAGAAATGGGTGGGATTGATTTGTTGGATAGAATGATTAGTTACTATAGAATTGATTCCAGGACAAAAAAATGGACTGTTCGTGTAATAATGCACTTTTTTGATTTTGCACTGGCAGCAGGGTGGATCGAGTACCGTAGAGATCAACATGCATTAGGAACTCGCAAAAAGGACATTTATGATCTGTTTGAGTTCAGGAAGCAGTATGCACATTTTCTAGTGTACGGGAAACATGAAATGAGTGATGAATCAAGTGACAGTGACTATGAGCCACGCTTCTCAAGTTTGGCCCCTCATAAACGAGCTCGAGTAGCACATCCACCAGATGCCCTACGAAACAAAAATGTACTTCATATGCCAGAATTTTCTCAACCAGCAACAAAGAACCGGTGTAGGATGCCAGGCTGCTCAAACAACAAGGCAAGAATAAGATGTTCAACATGTAAGGTGTTCCTTTGCCTTCAAGAGAAGAGGAATTGCTTCCAGCTGTACCACAACTTGTAAATTTTTATTTTTTTCTACAATAAATGAAAAAAAATAATATTAATTTTTATAACTATACAAATATACTTGGAGTTATGCAAATAAACTGTGTTCATAGTAGTTTGTCTTATTACTTTACCATATGAACCGATTTCCAAAGATTCTCATTCTTCAGAAAAATAAGGAAATAGGGAAGGTCAAAGTCCTGATGTCCCTTATGGGGGACATCACAATTAAGGGTTGTAAGAATCAAAAAAAATTTTTTTAATAGTTTTACTGTGTCAATACTATCAAAATACAGTGAAATTACCAAAAATCAAGCCCAAATGCAAAAAAAAATTTTCTCAGGACTGAGGAGGTTATGTGGATGTAATAACTCAAAGAGGGAAACAAGTATCAAAGCCAATTGTTGTAAATGATTACAACAAACATATGTGTGGGGTCGATAAGGAAGACGAGAAACTGAACAGTTTTCCAGTTATGAGGCGTTACAGTAAAGGCTATAAAAAGTTATTTTTCTATTTATTGGACATGACATTGTACAATTCAAGTGTTATTCATCATATAAAAACTGGGAAGAAGCAATCAATTTCAGACTTTAGAGTGAACATTGCTGAACAAATACTAGAGAACATACAGATTCCAAATCACTATAATGCAGTAGGTAGGCCAAGCTCTGTTGAAAGTCCAATGCGTCTCCAGGCTAAGAATTGGGCTCATTTTCCTGATAAAATTCCTTCCACCACTAAAGAAAGAAATGCAAGGAGATGTAGAGTGTGCACAGAAAATAATAAAAGGTCTGAAACAGTGTGGTGGTGTAAAAAGTGCCAAATACAACTTCACATTCCAAAATGTTTTGAAGACTATCACACAAAAGTGGATTACTAACTGTATAAAGTGTATATAGTGTAAATAGTGTATAAAGTGTAAATAAAATAAAGTTAGAAACATAGTATACAAGTCAAAATAAAATAGGCTATAATAGAATGAACTATAATAATATTTTAAGGAGCCTTCATAGTCTGGTGAGTAAAGTGACCGCTGGGTGCGGTAGCGAATCGGGCGATTATGGAGGGGGTAGTGTGGGCTGGTAATGGAAAGGTGGGGGTAGCCAAGGCCACGAACACGTTCCCCGGTTTAAAGCATTTCAGTAACAATGGACGGTTGGACTAACCCACAACGTGCGTTCGCCGTAAAGGCTTATTACGAAACCCGTAGTTATGCAGCTGCCCAGCGCCGTTTTCGAACACAATTTGCGATACATCGTAATCGGCCAGTGCCTACACCACATGCAATAAAGTTGTGGGTTGCAAATTTTGAAGCCACTGCATCAACAAACAGAAGAAGAGGTGGTGGTAGGAGATCAGCCCGGACTCCTGAAAATATCGAACGTGTGCGAGTTGCAGTTGGAAGAAGCCCTCATCACAGTGTTGCACTCCAACTCTCTGACAGGACAGTTCGACGAGTTTTGAAGTTAGATTTGCACAATCATCCGTATAAACTGCAAGTTGTTCAAGCTCTTAATGAGAATGATTTCGCAGCCCGCCGGTGTTTTTGTGAACGTTTTTTGGTTATGATTCAAGAAAATGAAGACTTCGTGCATAATTTGTGGATGAGTGATGAGGCACACTTTCACCTGTCTGGGTATGTTAACAAACAAAATTTCCGTTACTGGAGTGACACCAACCCTCGTCAACTCCATCAGCAACCTCTTCATTCATGTAAGGTTACTGTTTGGTGTGCCATGTCTTCATCAGGCATTATCGGACCATTTTTTTTCGAAAATGAACATGGAGAAACTGTGACTGTTAATGCTGAGCGGTATTCAGAAATGTTATGCACATTTTTCTTTCCTCAACTATGCCAGTACAGGATGAGCAATGAAACATTATTTCAACAAGACAGAGCAACAAGTCATACAGCCCGAGTGAGTATGCATCTTCTGAACGGCGTTTTTCCTAATCATTTAATCTCTCAAAACGGGACGATTCCATGGCCCGCACGTTCGCCTGATCTGTCGGCCTGTGACTTTTTTCTGTGGGGCTACCTCAAGAGTAAAGTCTACGAGCAACGACCGACGACGTTGGATGAACTGAAACAAAATATTCGTCAAGAGATTGCATGAATACCACAGCAAATGTTACGGGACGTGATGAACAGTTTTCATCGGCGGCTTGACGAATGCCTGATGAGAGAAGGACGTCACCTTGCCGACGTAATTTTCAAAAATTGAATTAGTTTAGTGAAATATAAATGCTTTTCTATGTACATTATTATGGTATTAATAAATTTTTTTAAAACAACATCATCAATTTTTCACACTTATTTTAAAATTGCCTGATTCGCTGCCGCACCCTGTACTAAGCATGCTGCATGCAAGTAACAAAAATTTATTCTGTCCAGTAGTCCATTTTATTTTCAGAAAAACTCCATCTGGAATGGGTTAATGACCGGAAGTAGGCATACTCTGAAAATATCGAAAAATCGATATATCTCGAGTGTGTGTGTGTGTGTGTGTGTGAGTGTGTGTGTGTGTGTGTGTAGGCACTATGGTTTATACTGATTTTTTACATGTCCTAACGTTAAATATAGATCTACCTGACAGATACATTGTGATATGTGTAAAACTTAACAATTATTAGAATTTGAATTCTGAATTTTCAACTTAATACTATTTTTCCAAACACAATTACTGTGACAAATATTTGTGACATCATTTTGAACATATTATTTGGATAATCTAGATCTTGTAAACTACTGATAATCATTATATTCGTTTGAGTAGAAGGTTTTGATACATTTTTAACCAAGTAATATTGCTTGATGATGTTTGTTACCTAGAAGTTTGATTTTATTACAAAAATAAAGTCTCATTCATGTCATTGAACTCATTTATTCATTCAATTCTTTCATGATCGACCTTATTTTTTATACAAATTATTCAAATTTATGAGTATTGTCTTAATATGAGTTATTGTTATGTCTCTGACAATCTGAGCCTTACCTAACAAAGTGTGTTTATCACATTGGACTTTACAATTCAAGGACGAATTATTATAGGATGGCCGAATGTTAGATATATGCGATTTCATAGGCCTTGGACTATTGGCAAAAGTGCTGGAATCTTGTTTTTGAGGTTATGTGAGTTTTGATGATTTGTAATTGCATCGCGTTGATGTGTTGTGTTGTGCGTTTTAGTAATAATAGATAATAATATCAAGTGCATATTTGTTTTAAATATTCCTAAATCCTGACAGTGTGATTTAATACATGTAAGTACAAAAACTTTTTTGACGAATTCAACAAATTTCAGTTCCTATTCACTCAACTCATCCTTTCTCCTCCTTTTGTCCGCCTAGCTTTGTCCTCCATCCACCTAGCTTTGTCCTCTGTCTGCCTTGTGTTTTGTCCTCCTCCTCCACCAATTGTCTGCCAAACATTGTCATTCTCTGCATTCCACTCTCTGCCTTGTAGAATTTCTTCTACAACAGAGTGCACACACCCCATTGTCCAGCTTGTTTTGACACTCCTGCATCTTCTTCTAAAGTTGATATTCCATCTGACAAATCTTCTCCTACTT